>NW_027595694.1:17500-20000 GCF_031162955.1 Sander vitreus | reverse complement strand
GTGACTGTGCTTCAGCCTAGTACTAGAACTACGGTGACCGTGCTTCAGCCTAGTACTAGAACTACGGTGACCGTGCATCAGCCTAGTACTAGAACTATGGTGACCGTGCTTCAGCCTAGTACTAGAACTATGGTGACCGTGCCTCAGCCTAGTACTAGAACTATGGTGACCGTGCCTCAGCCTAGTACTAGTACTATGGTGACTGTGCTTCAGCCTAGTACTAGAACGTGCGAACGTGCCTCAGCCTAGTACTAGAACTATGGTGACTGTGCCTCAGCCTAGTACTAGAACTATGGTGACCGTGCTTCAGCCTAGTACTAGAACTATGGTGACCGTGCCTCAGCCTAGTACTAGAACTATGGTGACCGTGCTTCAGCCTAGTACTAGAACTATGGTGACCGTGCTTCAGCCTAGTACTAGAACTACGGTGACCGTGCTTCAGCCTAGTACTAGAACTATGGTGACCGTGCTTCAGCCTAGTACTAGAACTATGGTGACCGTGCTTCAGCCTAGTACTAGAACTATGGTGACTGTACCTCAGCCTAGTACTAGAACTACGGTGACCGTGCTTCAGCCTAGTACTAGTACTATGGTGACTGTACCTCAGCCTAGTACTAGTACTATGGTGACTGACTGGGATGAGGAAGAGGTGTTACTGTCAGTGAATAGCACAGAGTGAAAGTCAAGGTTTTCTTTATATCTAGTGACAGTGATCATGTCGTTAGTTGAGATAAGTACTGGTAATCTAGCTAGATTATTGATTAGATATCTCACGTTTTGATGGTAGCCTACTAGCTCCAGTAACAACATATTTTCCTATTGCTTATTTATTAATTGGATGGGGGTGCTGTTCGGCTTTCCACAAGTTTAGACAGCTAGCTAACGCTACGCCGATGTTTTGCTAACGTTAGCGCAACAGCGTTAGCCTAGAAAGCTAGGTAAATATTACGACTGCCTTTGGAGTTTCCTGTATCTGCGTCCACGTTGTCAACATAAGACCTGTGGCGTTAGTGCTCCTTTTGTACCATAATTGTATTGAATGAAATGTTAAGCTTCGCTCCTACGAGATGGGTGGATTTTTGTTACGTTACACACAAAGCTAACTGGCTACAGTTAGCCTGTGCGTATGCTAGCGGAATTAGCTAACGTTGCGTAGCCAGCCAGCAGCTTCGGCAGTAGTTTTGGCGAGCTAACCATGACAGCTAACACATCCACAAGCGTCTCTATTTCAAACATCACTGCAGAGTGTTAACCAGACCAGTGGCACAGACCGAGACCATAGACAGCGAACAGAGACCAGTGGCACAGACCGAGACCATAGACAGCGAACAGAGACCAGTGGCACAGACCGAGACCATAGCCAGTGAACAGAGACCAGTGGCACAGACCGAGACCACAGACAGCGAACAGAGACCAGTGGCACAGACCGAGACCATAGACAGCGAACAGAGACCAGTGGCACAGACCGAGACCACAGACAGCGAACAGAGACCAGTGGCACAGACCGAGACCATAGCCAGTGAACAGAGACCAGTGGCACAGACCGAGACCATAGACAGTGAACAGAGATTAGTGGCACAGACCGAGACCATAGACAGTGAACAGAGATTAGTGGCACAGACAGAGACCATAGACAGTGAACAGAGACCAGTGGCACAGACCGAGACCATAGACAGTGAACAGAGACCAGTGGCACAGACCGAGACCATAGACAGTGAACAGAGACCAGTGGCACAGACCGAGACCACAGACAGTGAACAGAGACCAGTGGCACAGACCGAGACCATAGACAGTGAACAGAGACCAGTGGCACAGACCGAGACCATAGCCAGTGAACAGAGACCAGTGGCACAGACCGAGACCATAGACAGCGAACAGAGACCAGTGGCACAGACCGAGACCATAGACAGTGAACAGAGACCAGTGGCACAGACCGAGACCACAGACAGTGAACAGAGATTAGTGGCACAGACCGAGACCATAGCCAGTGAACAGAGACCAGTGGCACAGACCGAGACCATAGACAGTGAACAGAGACCAGAGGCACAGACCGAGACCATAGACAGTGAACAGAGACCAGCGGCACAGACCGAGACCACAGACAGTGAACAGAGACCAGTGGCACAGACCGAGACCATAGCCAGTGAACAGAGACCAGTGGCACAGACCGAGACCATAGACAGTGAACAGAGACCAGTGGCACAGACCGAGACCACAGACAGTGAACAGAGACCAGTGGCACAGACCGAGACCACAGACAGTGAACAGAGACCAGTGGCACAGACCGAGACCACAGCCAGTGAACAGAGACCAGTGGCACAGACCGAGACCATAGACAGTGAACAGAGACCAGAGGCACAGACCGAGACCATAGACAGTGAACAGAGACCAGCGGCACAGACCGAGACCACAGACAGTGAACAGAGACCAGTGGCACAGACCGGGACTACAGACAGTGAACAGAGACCAGTGGCACAGACCGAGACCATAGACAGTGAAC
>NW_027595694.1:0-7500 GCF_031162955.1 Sander vitreus | reverse complement strand
GGTTCTGGTTCCTCTTCCTGCGCAGCAGCAGCTGCAGCAGACCTCGCTGCTCCTCTGGACGGTTGGTATCACACACTCAACACACTTCTTACTAACGCCGGGAACACACCGGCGGAGAAACGCAGAGAAGCGTTCCCGAGATATGCGCGTGGTTGGTCACACCGTCATAAGATATACCTTATTGTCCCTGATTAGTTTTGGACTCTGTCCGTTCCGCAGCTTTACAAAGACAACACAAAATACAGAAAATAAGCATCAACACAACACTCTCGTGCAACACTAAACATGCTCTCATATACATTAGACAGGTCCCTATATAGTAATGTCTTCATATACATTAGACAGGTCCCTATATAGTAATACTCTCATATACATTAGACAGGTCCCTATATAGTAATACTCATATACATTAGACAGGTCCCTATATAGTAATACTCATATACATTAGACAGGTACCTATATAGTAATACTCATATACGTTAGACAGGTCCCTATATAGTAATACTCTCATATACATTAGACAGGTACCTATATAGTAATACTCATATACATTAGACAGGTCCCTATATAGTAATACTCTCATATACATTAGACAGGTCCCTATATAGTAATACTCTCATATACATTAGACAGGTCCCTATATAGTAATACTCTCATATACATTAGACAGGTCCCTATATGATAATGTCTTCATATACATTAGACAGGTACCTATATAGTAATACTCATATACATTAGACAGGTCCCCATATAGTAATACTCATATACATTAGACAGGTCCTATATAGTAATACTCATATACATTAGACAGGTCCCTATATAGTAATACTCTCATATACATTAGACAGGTCCCTATATAGTAATACTCTCATATACATTAGACAGGTCCCTATATAGTAATACTCTCATGGCCTGTCTCGCTGTCGACAGCTGAGAAGTCAAGACAGCCAAAATCACCATAAACCTGGGTGTTTTATTTTGAAAGTTGTATTATTTTGTAAAGTTCCCGGCCTTGCTGTGGCCTTGCTGTGTTCGATTACCTACCTGGCTCAACACATTAGCTCGCGGAAGAAATAGAGAGGACGCCGATACGATGGCTGCGGCGTGCGGGCTGGCGCGGCCGCTCCGCTTCTGATCACAGCCGGTATGAACGGACAGATTGGAAGAAGAATTTCGTATCAGTATTGTGGGGGCTCCGGTTAGTTTCACTGTATTAAGAGTCAACATGATTTGACAGTATTCATTGTTTTTATTTGTGTGTTCAGTGTCAGTGCAGCAGAAGTTTGAGTCTCTGTCGGAGGACGACGTCCTCGTTGATCCAAAGAGAAAACTCCCCACGCTCTCCTTCTGGCTCAGCAAGAAGAACTACAACTCCCAGCAGGCACTGCTCTGGTGTCTCACACGTACGCACTTTGTGTTCCACTAACCTCTGTGTGTTTTCTTACAGAAGTGATCAAAATAAACAAATGTGTGTGTGTTTCTGTGTGTGTGTTTCTGTGTGTGTGTGTGTGTGTGTGTGTGTGTGTGTGTGTGTGTGTGTGTGTGTGTGTGTGTGTCTGTGTGTGTGTGTGTGTGTGTGTGTGTGTGTGTGTCTGTGTGTGTGTGTGTCTGTGTGTGTGTGTGTGTGTGTGTGTGTGTGTGTGTGTGTGTGTGTGTGTGTGTGTCTCCGTGTGTGTGTGTGTGTGTGTGTGTGTGTGTGTCTGCGTGCATGCGTCTGTGTGTCTCTGTGTGTGTGTGTGTGTGTGTGGGTTTGGATGTGTCTGTGTCTGTGTGTGTGTGTGTGTCTGTGTGTGTGTGTGTGTGTGTGTGTGTGTGTGTGTGAGTGTGTGTGTGTGTGTGTGTGTGTGTGTGTGTCTGTCTGTGTGTGTGTGTGTGTGTGTGTGTGTGTGTGCATTTGTCTGTGTGTGTGTGTGTGTGTGTGTGTGTGTCTGTGTGTGTGTGTGTGTGTGTGTGTGTGTGTGTGTGTGTGTGTGTGTGTGTGTGTGTGTCTGTGTGTGTGTGTGGGTTTGGATGTGTCTGTGTCTGTGTGTGTGTGTGTGTGTCTGTGTGTGTGTGTGTGTCTGTGTGTGTGTGTCTGCGTGCATGCGTCTGTGTGTCTCCGTGTGTGTGTGTGTGTGTGTGTGTGTGTGTGTGTTTCAGGCTGTGATGTGGAGCAGCTGTGCTCCCTTGCTGACCTCAGAGACGGTGACTCAGCAGCTTTCTTCAGCTGCTCGTTGTATTCGGACAGCAGAGTTTGTGGAGCGTACGACAAGCCTCTGAGACGCCCCTGCCGCCCCCTGCTGGACAGAGTGCCCAACAACGCCTACAGCAAGAAGGGTACGCTCTCCCCTCGTCCCATTTCTGTTATTACATCCTCGATTCCCCTCCTCACCTCCTCTCCTCGCGTCTTAGTCCCTCCAACCTGAAATGCGAGCGGAGGAGGCGAGTAAGAGACACGAGGAGAGAGTTTAGTTTAGCTTTCAAGACCATAAAGGAAAAGAGACAAGGAGACATCCAGATGAGTCTGATTTCCACGTTTACTGTGTGTGTGTTTTCAGTGGATCTGTCTGGACCGGTGAAGAGTTTCTATGAGAGAGTTTCATTCCAGAAGATGGTTTCTTACTCAGTTCGCAGCCGAGTCAGCCTGAGAGAAAACACGCCGCTGTCTAAAGGGTAACACACACACACACACACACACACACACACACACACACACACACACACACTGCATTAATTGATTAGTTGTCTGCGTATTGGAGTCCACTGATTCACTGGAAACACAAACATGACATCAGATTAAACAAGGTAACTGTGTGTGTGTGTGTGTGTGTGTGTGTGTGTGTGTGTGTGTGTGTGTGTTCAGTTTCATGGAGTGTGAGCGGCGCTGTGACGAGGATCCTTGTTGCCGCGGAATCGGCTTCGTCCGGGACACCAAATCACCAGGTGACCTTGCGAACCACATTTTGTTTCCTGATGCCTGTTTTTTTGGTGACGTGATACAGATATTAATGTGGGTTTTCACTGTGTGTGTGTGTGTGTGTGTGTGTGTGTCTCTGTGTGTGTGTATGTGTGTGTTTGTGTGTGTGTGTGTGTGTGTGTGTGTGTTGCAGGTGGCTCAGATGTAGTGTGTCTGTCTCTGATCAGTCTTGGGGTTCAGACCTGCGGTGAGAACGACACGACCACCTGGAGGACTCAGGACTGCAGCCCGTCTGCAGTAAAGTCCACGCCAGACCCCTTTGGCTGGTACCAGAAACCTGGTACTGAATACACACACACACACACACACACACAGACACACACACACACACACACACACACACACACACACACACACACACAACGTATGTAATCTGACGTCATGTGTGTGTTTCCAGTGAATCAGTGGAGTTCCTCTCCAGCTCTCTGTCCTCCGTTCAACCTGCCAGCAACCACAAGCAACGGTAAGACCCAAAAACTGCAATACTGCTACAGCCATTAATGTTGACTTACAGTAGTCCGTACATTTAAACTTTCTCCCAAATTTTTATAAATAAATATTGCCTTTCACAGGACTTTCACCCAGGAGAGCGGGGTTCGCGTCCCGCTTGTCACGCTTCTTTCCGACTTATTCTTCCCATGTGTCATGGAACCGTACGCCCGCCCACGACCCTTTCCTTAACATAACTGCGTCAAAAGGGACGTCAATAGTCCTGACAAAGCGCGTTTACTTATAGCGCTAAAGGGACGGCAATAGTCCCGACCAAGAGCGTTTACTTATAGCGCTAAAGGGACGGCAATAGTCCCGACCAAGCGTGCTTTACTTATAGCGCTAAAGGGACGGCAATAGTCCCGACCAAGCGCGTTTACTTATAGCGCTAAAGGGACGTCAATAGTCCCGACCAAGCACGTTTACTTATAGCGCTAAAGGGACGTCAATAGTCCTGACCAAGCACGTTTACTTATAGCGCTAAAGGGACGTCAATAGTCCCGACCAAGCGCGTTTACTTATAGCGCTAAAGGGGACGTCAATAGTCCCGACCAGCAGCGTTTACTTATAGCGCTAAAGGGACGGCAATAGTCCCGACCAAAGCGCGTTTACTTATAGCGCTAAAGGGGCGGCAATAGTCCCGACCAAGCGCGTTTACTTATAGCGCTAAAGGGGACGGCAATAGTCGACCAAGCTCGTTTACTTATAGCGCTAAAGGGGACGGCAATAGTCGACCAAAGCGCGTTACTTATAGCGCTAAAGGGGCGACAATAGTCCCGACCAAGCGCGTTTACTTATAGCGCTAAAGGGGCGGCAATAGTCCCGACCAAGCGCGTTACTTATAGCGCTAAAGGGGCGGCAATAGTCCCGACCAAGCACGTTTACTTATAGCGCTAAAGGGGACGCCAATAGTCCCGACCAAGCAGCGTTACTTATAGCGCTAAAGGGGCGGCAATAGTCCCGACCAAGCACGTTTACTTATAGCGCTAAAGGGGCGCCAATAGTCCGACCAAAAGCGTTTACTCATAGTGCTAAAGGGGCGGCAATAAGGCTGTGATGTGGAGCAGCTGTGCTCCCTTGCTGACCTCAGAGACGGTGACTCAGCAGCTTTCTTTCAGCTGCTCGTTGTATTCGGACAGCAGAGTTTGTGGAGCGTACGACAAGCCTCTGAGACGCCCCTGCCGCCCCCTGCTGGACAGAGTGCCCAACAACGCCTACAGCAAGAAGGGTACGCCTCCCTCGTCCCATTTCTGTTATTACATCCTCGATTCCCCCTCCTCACCCTCCTCTCCTCGTGCCTTAGTCCCTCCAACCTGAAATGCGAGCAGAGGAGGCGAGTAAGAGACACAAGGAGAGAGTTTAGTTTAGCTTTCAAGACCATAAAGGAAAAGAGACAAGGAGACATCCAGATGAGTCTGATTTCCACGTTTACTGTGTGTGTGTTTTCAGTGGATCTGTCTGGACCGGTGAAGAGTTTCTATGAGAGAGTTTCATTCCAGAAGATGGTTTCTACTCAGTTCGCAGCCGAGTCAGCCTGAGAGAAAACACGCCGCTGTTCTAAAGGGTAACACACACACACACACACACACATACTACACACACACACACACACTGCATTAATTGATTAGTTGTCTGGCGTATTGGAGTCCACTGATTCACCGGAAAACACAAACATGACATCAGATTAAACAAGGTAACTGTGTGGTGTGTGTGTGTGTGTGTGTGTGTGTGTGTGTGTGTGTGTGTGTGTGTGTGTTCAGTTTCATGGAGTGTGAGCTGACGCCATGACGAGGATCCTTGCTGCCGCGGAATCGGCTTCATCCGGGGACACCAAATCACCAGGTGACCTTGCGAACCACATTTTGTTTCCTGATGCCTGTTTTTTTGGGTGACGTGATACAGATATTAATGTGGGTTTTCACTGTGTGTGTGTGTGTGTGTGTGGTCCTCTGTGTGTGTATGTGTGTGTGTGTGTGTGTGTGTGTGTGTGTGTGTGTGTGTTGCAGGTGGCTCAGATGTAGTGTGTCTGTCTCTGATCAGTCTTGGGGGTTCAGACTCTGCGGTGAGAACGACACGACCACCTGGAGGACTCCAGGACTGCAGCCCGTCTGCAGTAAAGTCCACGCCAGACCCCTTGGCTGGTACCAGAAACCTGGTACTGAATACACGACACACACACACGACACACACACACACACACACAACGTATGTAATCTGACGTCATGTGTGTGTTTCCAGTGAATCAGTGGAGTTCCTCTCCAGCTCTCTGTCCTCCATTCAACCTGCCAGCAACCACAAGCAACGGTAAGACCCAAAAACTGCAATACTGCTACAGCCATTAATGTTGACTTACAGTAGTCCGTACATTTAAACTTTCTCCCAAATTTTTATAAATAAATATTGCCTTTCACAGGACTTTCACCCAGGAGAGCTGGCTCGCGGCCCCGCTTGTCACGCTTCTTTCCGACTTATTCTTCCCATGTGTCATGGAACCGCACGCCGCCACCGACCCTTTCCTTAACATAACTGCGCCAAAAGGACGGCAATAGTCCCCACTAAGCGCGCTTACTTATAGCTAAAGGACGACAATAGTCCCGACTCAAGCACGTCATTTATAGCGCTAAAGGGACGTCACAGTCCCGACCAAGCGTGTTTACTTATAGCGCCTAAAGGGACGCCAATAGTCCCGACCAAGCACGCTTACTTATAGCGCTAAAGGGACGTCAATAGTCCCGACTCAAGCACGCTTTACTATAGCGCTAAAGGGACGCCAATAGTCCCGACCACGCTTACTTAAAGCGCCAAAGGGACGGCAATATCTCACCACGCTACGGACAGCTAGCAGGAGCTGTCCCGACCATCTGCTGTCTAGAGCTAGCGGTCGCCACAGTCCCGACGTTAATCGCCATTTATAGCGCCAAAAGGGACGGCAATAGTCCCGACCAAGCGCGTTTACTTATACGCTAAAGGGACGGCAATAGTCCCGACTGCCGCTACTTATAGCTAAAGGGACGCCAATAGTCCCGACCAGCGTTTACTTATAGCGCTAAAGGGACGCAGTAGTCCCGACCGATCGCTGCATTTATAGCGCTAAAGGGACGCAATAGTCCCGACCACGCTTACTTATAGCGCTAAAGGGACGGCAATAGTCCCGACCAAGCCGCTTACATTATAGCGCCAAAGGGACGGCAATAGTCCCACTCACGCCATTTATAGCGCAAGGACGGCAATAGTCCCGACTCAAGCACGTGCTACTTATAGCGCTAAAGGGACGGCAATAGTCCCGACTGCCGCCCGATTTATAGCGCTAAAGGACGGCAATAGTCCCGACCACGCTTTATCTATAGCGCTAAAGGGACGTGCAATAGTCCCGACCATGCCATTTATAGCGCTAAAGGGACGGCAATAGTCCCGACTCAAGCACGCTTTACTTATAGCGCTAAAGGGACGTCAATAGTCCCGACTGCAAGCACGCTTTACTTATAGCGCTAAAGGGACGCCAATAGTCCCGACCACGCTTTACTTATAGCGCTAAAGGAGACGGCAATAGTCCCGACCATGCCACTTTATAGCGCTAAAGGGGACGTCGCTAGTCCCGACTCATAGCACGTTACTTATAGCGCTAAAGAGACGTCAATAGTCCCGACCACGCTACTTATAGCGCTAAAGGGACTGGCACAGTCCCGACCAAGCACGTTACTTATAGCGCTGAGCGGACGGCAATAGTCCCGACCACAGCTACTTATAGCTCTAAAGGGACGCTCAATAGTCCCGACCACGCTCACTTTATAGCTCTAAAGAGACGGCATAGTCCCGACCACGTTTACTTATAGCGCTAAAGGGACGGCAATAGACCCGACTGCCACTGCTACTGATAGCGCTAGGGCGGCAATTAATACTCAAGCATGTTAAACTAGTGACTAGCTCAACGGGACGGCATAAACCCGACTAATAGTCACGCTTACTATAGCCCTAAAATTTAGTAGACCACTAAGCACTGAATAGCTTGGTAACGGCAATAGTCGACGTCAGTTTTAGGCTCTACTCAGCACGCT
>NW_027595693.1:0-21256 GCF_031162955.1 Sander vitreus | reverse complement strand
GACAGGTTTTTTGTATCACTCAGTTTCACTGTGGGAGGCGAATAGAGGGTACTACTACGAGGTGGTGGAGACGTCTCCTTCAGCTGTCGAGGCACTGAGCAGTGTGACTATGATTATATATTCTGGTACCAGAAGAGAGACACAGAAACATTCACAGTTATTCTTGATAGAGAATAGAAATAGAGAGAAACAACAATAAAAGATCTGAAACAGAAAACTATACAAATAATTACATTAATAATACAAATACATGTATGTACATGTGATGAAAACATGAATAATTCCTTTTTTGAAAAGCAGTTCCTGATTACAATCATTTAGAGAAAATTGTCAAAATGAAGAAACCAAAAACAAGCTTCAACATTTAAAGATTAAAATCCTCTGATTTGACCTGCTGCAGGAATAAAGTCTGTTCCTCCTCACAATGCTGATCTGCTCTCAATGCAACACTTCCTGTGTCTCCTTCACAATAAAAGCTTTGCAGACACATTTCTACCATCACATGTTGGAACTGATTTCAGCAGATAATCTCACTTTAGTCTTTTCATCCAACCAAAACTTTGATCCAGAACCAGAGACCAGACATGATGGTTATGGTCCCCAGAGGATACATCCTAATATTTATACACATTTTAAGATGTCTTATAAACTGTTAATCAACAGAGAAATGTCTGATGACAACATGTGACAGAATATGGATTGAAGATATTTGAAGGTTTTAAACCAAAGTATAATTATATTAATGTCAAACCCTAAATATATTATTATATGTTTATATATATAAATATATTCACTGAAATCACTTTGAATCAATGATTAAATGCAACAAACCTTTTCATCCAATAACGTTAATTTCAGCTTTAATATTTCCGACCTTTAGTTCAGCAATTATTTAAAAAGTAGGAGGATCACAACTCTTTCTACTTCAGATTAAAACAGAATACATTAAAACACACAGACATTATACATTTATAGTAATGGAGGTTACGCGCTCCCCGCCCTGCTCTCTTTTTCCTCTGATCATCTCAGGTGTTCCTGATTTCTGAGTGAGGGCGGCCCCCCCCCTGGATATAAGAGAGGCTGGGAGATAGAAATCTGTCTCTGAGACTGAAGCAGCTGATCACCGTTGTTTTCTGTTCTCTTCTTTTGGGTTTCTTTGCTTTGAGGATGGAGGTCTGGTAGTCTAGTTTTCTCGGCTATGTTTCTGTTAGTTAGTTACTACTTTTTAGTTTAGGGGGGGGTTTTGATTTGGTGAATACCTTGGTTGTGGCGTTGTCTGAAGAGGCCTTCCTGAAGGGTGTGTTGTCAGTAACTACACTGCAACACACAGACATTATACATTTATAGCAATGGACTAAATATAAAAATGTGAGCTGATGATGTTACTGGATAAAAACATATCAAAGTCAGTAGGATTCATCCTCTGAGGAACATGAACGTCTGAACCAACGATTCACAGAGACACTCTGCTAGTGGGTCTAAAAAGGACATAAAAGAAGAGACAGTCATGTTAATATGAACATTAGAGAAACACATCATGGAGCTGGAATATGATACTGGTTAATAATTTGGACTGGTTCACCTCAGCAGACACATTCAACAGCTGACAGGTTTTTGTATCACTCAGTTTCACTGTGGGAGGCAGATTGTACGGTATCTTTGGCTCTGGAACTAAACTGATTGTATCAGGTAAGAATAAACATTAATTTCCTTCAGTTATTTTAATGAACAAGTTGAAAATGTGTTTAATGAGTTTCTGCTGCTTCAGGCTTCACATGTTAGTTTTTTCATCATTAGAAGAGAATTCTTGCAGCCATGCAGCTATTGTTACATAAAAAGGTTCATAGTTCCTGAAAACATGTTTAAATCTCACTGCTCAACTCCAGTTATTCTTTATTTCTGCAGGAGATTAATCTGATTTATATAGAAAAAGATAATATATGATGTTAAACATAATCTAATATATGTCAGTGAATGTATTTTGTAAAACGTATACATTTAATTATGTTGTTAAGGATAATGAATGAATCCTTTTTTAAAGTTATTGTATTTTATATGACGGTACATTTGTCTTTTAGTGGAAAATATATATTTTTACATGAAGACAGAGATACTGAATATGATATTACAATACAATATAATTTAGGCATAATCATTTACATATATATGATATAAGATATATATATATTTAACAGCACAAACATATATTTACATGTATCTCAGTACTTTTAATATAAATAGTATTTGATAATTAACATAATCTGAACATTTTATTGTAACTGTGTATTAAAGGAGAAATTGTTGTGAAAAAACTATGAAATTACTGATATATTGATTTGTTTCTTAAGCAATTAGAGTACAAAATATAAGGTGGTAAATATATATATTGCATGTAGCCTATTGTAGGAATCAAAATGTTAATTAGCTTTCTGAAAAGATAAATATGTAATTTATTTTAATATATGAATTAACTCTACAACATTTTTCCTTTGTGTGAAGGTACATTTTATAATTATTATATGTTTATTTTTACAATCAGGGATCAGATAAACCGGTTTATTATATTGCAGTTTTTATTTAAATTTGATATATCATAAAACAACCTGCTCTTCTCCGAACTCGTAAAATAAGGACGTTTGACAGTGGCTGTCAGCTGCCTGAAGCCACGCTAAAGCCCCTTCAGCGTGTTTGTAGAGAGCACCAGGGGAGAGCAGCAGCTACATGGAGCTTGAATATGACTTAGCATTAAGAGCGACTCACGTAGAGAGTAGTATGGAAGCCTGGAAAATCTGTGGCTAGAGTAAGGTTGGGGTGGATGGGTCAAACAACACAGGACTGTCAAGACTAGAGACCGGGATCGTCCCGCGTGTCACGTTTCCTAAACCCAACCGTCCCGCTCTTCCCGCGTGTCATGGAAACGTAAGCCTCCCATCTTTCCTAAACCCAACTGCGTCAAAAGTGACGCCAATAGTCCCGACCAGCACGTTTAGATAAAGCGCTTTAGATCTGACGCTCAAAGGAGACTTTTCTCACAATAACGACGCCAAAGACACCTGACCGTTGCCTGTATTTTACGAGATGGGAGTGAGAATCTCTATATTATGTTAGTAATAATAATTGTAGTGAATAGACTTTGTACATTAATCCATAATTGTCTTCAGTCTCCATATAACGTGCTGACATGAGATGATCCGTGTGTTTGATATGAAGGTGAATACAGTATATGTAGTGAACTTAGTGCTGTATTGATGAGTAGTTTAGTGATCAGAGTCCATGTAGTTTCCAGGATCAGACTGAATGCAGTGCTGTAAGCTGCTGTTGACTGTGTGAATGTGTGTCTGTGCTGCTTGTTGCTGCTGTCAAACTCCAGAGGAGCCGGTAGTGAAGCCCGTGGTGAGCGTGTACCCAGCAGCATCCAGAGCCCACCTGGAGGGGAAGAGCTCCCTGCTGTGTCTGGCCTCAGCCATGTTTCCTCCTCTGGTCCAGTTCTCCTGGAAAAGACGAAATGAGACTGGTCCTCTGGAGGAGCTGCCACCTGCTGAGAGAGAGCTGCTGGAGCTCAGAGAGTCGGGACGCAGCGCCGCCATCTTGCTGATCAACCAGCAAGAGAACAGCAACTATAAATACCGCTGTGACGTCCTACATGAGGGGGGGAAAGTGGTGGCCCAAACAGAACAAGGTAGTGAAGGCTTGGTGACTGTGTTCAGCACTGACTATGTTTAAATGCACTTACTAATTTGGTTTTATCTCTTATTCTAAAAAAGACAATATTCCACTAATAATCCTGCTTACATGCAGCCATTTAAAATAGGATTTTTGTTCCAGTGGTGGTGGACTTGTTGGATTATGTGAACACAGCCTCCCTCTTTCATTCCTTCAACCAGCATCTCTACAGCAGCCTTGCAAACTGTTGCTTTTGGTATAACAACCATAGCAACGCACAGAGCTGACCCTAATGAAGGCTTGGTGACTGTGTTCAGCAGTGATTCAGCTTCATGTGGAGATGCTGTCAAAGAGAGCAGAGGAGTAGATGACTGACATTTGTCACTGCAACTCCAAACATTTCACTGCTTTTCTGTTTCAGAGGTTCCAGCTCCAGCAGCCTCCTGTCCTCCAGAGAGAGATCCACCAGACCAGCTAGCTCTGGAGGAAGCTGACTGTAAGATCACCTGCTCACTCTCCTTCAATAACAATGTTTTCTTTTGCACTTCAGCTTCTGTTTTCAATGCCAACACTTCAAGTCACTGTCCTGGCTCCATAACTGAAAAGCTTGGTAGAGATTTGACTTGTTTGTTTTTAATAGGGGCCTTTGAGCTTTCATGAAAATTGTAGCTGACCCCCGTCTTTATGTGAAGCTGGATGTCCCGTCTGGAAACGTCCAAGTTATACTGATGAAAATCTGAAGATGTTCTGATGAAATGTATATAGTATAACATACTGAAAACTGTGTCTGTCTCTCTGTGTGTCTGTGTGCATGTGTGTGTGTGTGTGTGTGTGTGTGTGTGTGTGTGTGTGTGTGTGTGTGTGTGTGTGTGTCAGCATCCTTCCAGTCACAGTGCAGGGTGAAGTTGTTCTGTCTGCTGTACACACAGCTGATAGTGAAGAGTCTGGTGTACTGCTGTGGACTCTCTCTGCTGATGATCCTCAGAAACAAGGGACCGTCCACCAGCTGAACACATGCTGACTGACGGTTTTCTGCTCGACTTTTCTCGCCATCAAATCTCATCAATTCATCTCATTTATCACTTTAATCACTATTCACAAACATCAATTATGACGTGTTGTAGTTGTCATCTGAACCATATAAATACATATATATCTTAGCAGTTACTAAGTTTAAATTCTGTGGTGTTTTTAGATACTTTAGTTTATTTCTACTTTTAATTGTGACTTGTATGATGATAATTTGTATAATCCGCTGTCTAGTAGATATTTCATAGTTCATAGTATTTTTTTCTGTTCTTGTGTTTCTCTGTAATACATTATGTAGAGTGTGGCAGCTTTGTCAACATTTTTCAGTGTAACATTAACAAAAATAAAATAGTTATAACAGAGTTGTTTGTCGTGTTTGTATGAGGACTCTCATCAAATCCAAGTGTAAACTGTAAAGTTCACCTTTGATGGCTAAAATCCCCATAAATAAAGTCCATGACGTGACCTCCAGGTGGGTCATCATTGTTGCTCTCTGGGCTCAGTTAAACTGTGTGTGGGTAGAGGGCTCAGTGGGAAAGAAGGCTTCCAGACCACAAGAGAAAAGACACACAGCTGCAGAGAGGAAGAGGAGTTCCTGAGTGTTTACAGCAGCAGCAGATATGAGTCTGTTCTCAGTGGTTATTAGAAATCATAAAAAACTGTTGACAGCGAATCACCACTTCCTTTCCTGCAGCAGACGGGCTGTGTGGGTTTCTGCTCTGCAGCCTTTCTCACATTAACAACACAATGACAGTTACAACCATCCACTCTGGTTAAAGGATCATTCCAGGAACTTGAGTTTGATTTCAGCGCTCAGTATTCACTCTCTCAGCTTGGATCTGTGTCATTAATCTGAGAAAGAAACAGCTCAAATCAAAAATAAAAATAAAATGAGTGGATAAAAAACATGTGCAGTATATACAAAACCACAAACATCACATGACTTATATTTCTGTTTAGTTTTTAATAATAAAGCAACAAAACAATGGAATTAAAAGTGTAAAAATGTTTTTTTTTCTTATTTTCCCCTTAAATCACGAGTAATTGTTAACTAAACTCTGATTCATAAAACAGTGGATATTATGAATAAGAATGTGTAGTAATACACCATTATTATACATACACATAAACATTTAAGAAGTCGACCGCAGTATTTTCCAAAAATAAGCGGTACATCTGTTATCATTGATCAGAGCGACAGAACACAAACCACAGAGACAAACAAGTCATCTTGTTGTTTCACCCCCTCAAAAAAACATCTGCATCTCTAAAAGCAGAACTAGAGCGTCCATGTTAACATGTTAACATCAAACAACCTATCGCTGCACCGCCGTAACTCAAGCTTTTGGAAACACAATCATAATTTCCATAACCAACCATACAGGTTCATTTCATCTTAAAGGAGCTTGCACACTGCTCCAACAAATACCAACAAACTCCAACATTCTAAAGCTGGCAGCTGTTGGCAACTAGAATGTTGGTCGTCTTCAGAATGTTCATGAAACCAACTGCCAGACCACACGGCCCAGACAGTAACAGACAAGACTGACTTTTGTCACCTAGTCCTACCTTTTCTTATTTGAGTTTTAGTGTAATATAACATGGATGAAATGGAGATCTTGTTGAATGTGGCTGAAGTAGTTCTGGTCTACCTGGCCTGTAAAGCTGCTAGCCGTGTACAGGAGAGACGGCAACCAAGACGAGCCAGGAGGAGACTGTGGTGTAAACCTTGGATGTTGCGACATGCAAAACAGGGTGTCTATCCTAACTTGTGTCAAGAACTTCACTCAGAAGATACTCCAGCTTTTGGGAATTTTGCCTGTTTTGCTGCTCAAGCTTTTGAGGAATTACTCACTATGGTTACTCCACTAATTGCCAGAAAAAACACCCATTTTAGAGACAGCATTTCCAGCTGTTATAATGTTGCCGTTTGTTGGAAAATGGGCGACATTGGTCCGACATTCTCCAACTCCACCAGACCAGACTGGACATGAGCTCTATCGACGTTTGTTGGCGTTTGTTGGAGCAGTGTGAAGGCTCCTTAAGGGGAGAACATCTAACTAATATATATATAACCATGACCTTTCCCCATTTGATTACATTATTTAGAAAATGTATATTTGTATTACACGTTTTCTGAAATTTCAGAAATATCTTTTGGTAAAGTGTAGTAAAATAAATGTTTTCTTTCCACTAATCTGAAAGAAGACATGTTAACACATTTTAGATTTTACTCATGTAATTTTGAATACATTTGCCATATTTTTCTTATGTTATTTTATTTAGTTGTAATAAATATTTGTTTATCTTTGTGAGCTACCTATGTTAACTCTTAACCCCTGTGTTAGGTTGTGTAATGTCATTTAGTTTTTCAGATTATTTTTTGGGGGGTTCTTTCCTTGATATACTCACCCATGTACCTGTGTGTTCCTCTCTGTATACATGTTTACTGCTGTCTGGGTTGTACTCCAAATTGTATTTTCTGTCATTTAAACTGTATGTATGCCTAATGTATTCATGTTCTAGCCCTCTTTCCCTTTCCCTAAGTAGTTTAGCCACTTAGGGAAAAGCCTAAATTAGGCCTAAATAGATAAAGTTAAATAATTAAAGATCACCTCTGTGCTCCTCCTGTTGTTACTTTGACACTGCTGTCCTCTGGTGGCTGCAGAGACTCACTGCTTCAAACTACAGGTCTTGTGTTTCTTTATTTGTGTTTTTCGTATCTCTTTTTTGTTGTTTCTTGTATGCAGTGTTGCAGAAAGTATTCTGATCGTTTACTACAGTAAAAGTAATGTGAAAATACACTGTTACAGTAAAAGTCCTGCATTGAAAATGTTCCTTCAGTGAAAGTCTGTAAGTATAATAGTACAGTTAGTTAGTTAGCTAATGGACATTTTGAGCCTCACTTGTTAACTAGATGCTGATAAAGAGTAAATAGTGAGAGGTGTTGTTCAACTACTGCGACGAGATGTCTAGTGCTGACTCATGGTCCGTTCATGCCACCTGGGAATATGAGGGACCGCCCCCGTGATTACGTTGTTTTTCCGACTGCCAGCGTTCATGTGCTTCTTTACTGTCTATGGTCGGGATGTGGGTTCTTCTTCTGTTATATTGGCGTTTGGCATAACAACTTGTTGCATGACTGCCACCAACTGTTGGGCGTAGCCTAGAGAATCAGGTGTGTGAAAACATGGAGGCCACAATAACAGCAGTTCAGTTACACATTACTTTCCTCACTACAGTTTGTACAAGAGCTCAAAACATAGGCCTACTTCTCACCCTTCAACACATCTGAACGATCGTCGGCCATGTTTCTGTACGTCAGTTGTCAACAACGCGTCACCAACTGGGAAACTCTGTTAGCAAAATCTAGCCCCAGTTTCTCACCTCTGATTCCCACATGAAGTGACGTGAATGATGACATTTTCACTGGGAAAAACATTTTTACGATGCCCATGAATGCACGGAAAGACTGAAATCGTTGAGGAAACTGACGTCTGATATCAAGAATATGAAATAAATGCTTGATTGCATTTTTCATATTTTTACCCTTGTTGAAATGGTACAAATGTGTTCCTTCTTTTATGTTGTACCCTTAAACGAGTAGAGTTCTGGCCTCTTAAAAAACAATATTGTACTGTTATGGGAACATTGTAAAGAGCTAACCTGTAAGTACAGAAATGTTCTCGTCTTGTATCTCCATTTTTGAGTGTGTTTAAGAGGCCTAGTGTCAGGATTTGTGCAGGCTTGGACCCAAAAATGTAGAGAGTTAAGACGAGTAGGCAGCGTAAGGTTTTGAAGGTTTATTACATTAAAATAGCTACAACAAAATAGTGTCCTGAAGCAAGCAGGTCTAAAACTGGCTTAAAAGAAAATCCCAAAAGACTAGGAACAAAACTACAGTCGCATGAAAAGACACACGTAATGACAATGATCAGCCAACAGACAAAGAAAGCACAGAGACTAAATAGACAAGATAACGAGAGTAGTAACGAGGTACAGGTGACATGAGGGCTAATGAACAGGTGGACAGACAATCACAAAGGTGGTAAAACACACAAGGCAGGAAGTAAACAAGACATGACAGGAGAAACAGACATGATGAAGTAAAACAGGAAACTTAAGCATGAAAACATACACAAGGATGGAAGTAGAAAAACAAAACAGAGAACACAGAAAGAACACGGGTAAAACATAACCATGAACAAATAACAAGGAAACAGGAACACAGGGAATGAATTGACAAAATAAAACAGGAAAAACACAACTATGACACCTAGTTTGAAGTAGTTGTGTTTTTACAACGTCAGATTCTAAGTTTGATTCCTGACAGCAGCAGCAGCAGCAATATTTGGTCCATTAATTGACTAGTCAATGAATAGAATATCAATCTGATAATATTCACGACCATATTGTCCTCTTTGAAAATGTGGTTGAAAAGGTCGGGCAGGGTGTGGTTGTCCGTCAGCATATAGGCCTATAAATTCTGCATCATGGTGTCCAAAACTAAATGGGTTACGTGCATACGAACCGGTGTATGCTTCATTATCAACAAAAGCTATAACCACGAATTTAGGTACCTGCCCTATGAATAAATTCTCTTTGTTACACACTCTCGTACCTGTCGGTATGGAGAATGTTTTTATGGCTACTCTGTCAATAGAATATTTGGCATTAGTGTGTTGTAGTGCTCTACTATGGGCTAGTCTCACAGTCTGAGCCACTGATATCTTCTTAACAAACAGACTGGCAGACAATATTTTCACAGTGAATTGAACATTTCCTGGGATCATTATTGCAAAGTCATCGTTTGACCGGATGAATTTAAGTGAAATGTCCACACCATTTAGCAGCAGTTTTTCTTGAAAAAACAAGTCGGCATGTACTGGCGATATTAATTTCACAATACGACTTTCACCAGTGTAGGCACCCCGTTGCTCTAACCCCAAATTATCGCCTGTAATAGATGTATCGTCCATTTTTCCACCCGTGTCTTTACAGAATAGTCCAGTGCTGAAATGTGTATCTAGTGTTTCCTTTCCATAGTTTAGCAAACATTCAATAATTCCTCTGTATGGGGACGTATTTGAAGACTGTGTAATCAATCTATCGCCCAGCATTATATCTACTTGGGAAAAAAGACTGCATCCAGGGTAGTTTATAAACCCCACATCAGCTGCATTAGCCAGCAATGTGTCTATATAATATATAGTATAATCTTCTCCACTAGCTAACTCCATAGGTCCACTGTCTGTTAGAGCGGACATGGGTGGTATTTCTAGGAAAGTTGATTTTTCAATAGATGTCTGTGTGTACGGTACGGTAAACAGGTCCAATTCTGTCTTCACACATTCTTCCGACTGATTATGAATGAACGCCATGATTACTTCCTAAGATTAATTTAGAATATGTCTTTTGCTAAGACCAGAGAGCGTTGTGTCGGAGCTCTGCGTCTTCTGGAAGCTGTGTTCTTTTTGATGACTCTTCATTTTTTGGTTGTGGTTTTACGTTTTCTAGATACCGCCTGGTTACGCCCACATGCTGAGGGACTTCTTCTTAACGGTTTGCGACTGTATACCATGAGACCATTTCCCTGCTGTCTGCTTGCTATGGTATTCCGAATATTAGACACAACATCCCCAATAATACCTGTGGCAGCAGTTTTCAGATGCGGTTTGGCTAGATTAAACCCCTTTTTTAAAAGGGGGACAGCCATTCGAAACAGATTTCTGAATATACCCCCCAGACCATTGCCATATTACAAGGACATAGTACTGGAGCCTATGTAGCCAGGGAGTTCTCCACCGGCCTGGTTCATATAGTAGGCTGTATATCTCCCATCATCTGAGGTGTATGCTTTGCGCATCATTTTAATGCTGCTTCACGGGTCTAAAATGTAGTTTGACAATGACTTTTCCGTATGAGAAGGGAATGTGTTTGTTCTGATCGTCGCGTAAATCTATTTGAATGTCCGTAATAGTTGAGCGTGACAGCGATTGGTAATGAGGCGTATCGTAACTCATAGTGGGGATGCGACAGCTCTCATCAGAGATATTTATACATCGGAGTAGTGGGACATGGCTATCACCGACTAACTGGTAGTCCACTATGTCGTTATAAATAAATATATTATAGCGACCCGCGTGGATGTCTGCAGGTCTGGGGGCTACACATTTAATACGGGGGTTGGAATGTATTTCGAACACAGTGTCTGGAATGAAGCCAAGAATCTCGGCCACACGGCCTGTAAATGCTAAATGATACCCCGCACCGCCGGTAAAGTAAACCCTATTTGTAATATTGTTGTAGAGCTCATGGTTATGTCAGCTGTCCCTACACTAGACATGCATCTCATATTATACTCTTTAACAATGCTAGCCACTGAATTATAACAACCGACCGCTAGTTCTATTCTATACGTATGTTTAGTTTTTGTGTCAAAAATGTCAACCACAGCATCATCTTTGGTTAAATTATTCCATATCCTGGGGTGCTGTATCTCTATGAGGCCTACCTCGTAGGGCTGCTTCAATATTAACGGTTTTGTCAATTTTGTTCTGAACTGCAATTTCTTATTGTTTGGATAAACTAAAGCTGAAGCATTGCTGGGGAGCGTAACAAAAAAAACATTCTTATTCATTATACCTATACCTTTCATTACTGAATCAGAATGACTAGTTTAAGTGTTTGTCATGCTAGCTTTATTTCACATCAACTATGTCTTTTTCAGCGACCCATGAATTGAATGTCATCAGGCCACCCTAACCATTTCAGCAGGACTAGATTTGTACGACCTACTTTCTTGCTATCAATTATTTTCTCCATTTTAAACACTTTGTTTTTGTCTACAGTTACGGGTTGTAACTCTGCCTCATAAAATGTTCCAGTCAATGACTCCCCGTCAGTGACTTTTAATATATAAACAGGGGGTGTCCTTCCAACACATTTAGGTACTGTAAAAAAATTATCTGTAAAACTTTGCTGATAACCTTTCCTAAATACACCCCTATGTTTTGATAAGCAACCATTCCGGTTTGTTTCAGTTTGTATAGATTGTTAAATCTATCATTGTCTTTATTCACTGCAGACAGTGCCATTTGTATTGACCTATGGTGTGAATCGTTGTAAGCACTCACCAGATCTTGCACAACATCAATATATCTATGTGCGTTAACAGCTGTTAAATATCCCCACATACGCATCTTAAAAGATCGATTGAAACGCACCACTACACTTGCCTTTGTCTCGTTTGATGTAGAGAAATGATGTATTTTATATTGAGTCATCAATCTTTGAAAAACCTTATTATAGAACTCTTTTCCCTCGTCTGTTTGAAGTTTCATAGGCACCCGCCCTTGACACAGTATCTCTTTAAAGGCACTTGTGACGTTGGGGCCAGATTTGTCTTTAAGACATCTGGCCCATGCATACTTAGAAAACACATCAGTACAGGTTAATATATACCGAACGTTATCGTTTTCCTCTGAATATTCAGACATATCGACCAGATCGGCCTGAAATTGTTCATCGATACTGTTAACTAACACTCTGTTCCTGGGGAAATGTCTCAACGCCAGAGTGTGTATAGTATACGCATCCTGACGCAACAGAAACTTTTTAACCGTAGGTATTGGTGGAGCCAACCCCGTACATTCTTTGACTGCATTGTGAAGCTTATGCACCCCACCTAACCCTCCAGGGTATGCGGGGTCATATTATATTTTTCGATAACCCTCTCCATGAATCATCTAGGACACAAGTGAGCACATTAGATTCATACCAACCTTTTTTATTCTACAACACGCACATGACAGTTATGTGAGCAGCGAAACCTCCTCTATTACAGATAGAGTTTTGGCTAAAATGGATACATCTGTTTTACTGATTATGAATACATGCAAATCATGTAAGACTTGCACCATCAGCACAGAGCTGTTTCATTGCCAGAAAGCGCCGTACGACAGGGATAAATGTATCCGTCAACAGTCTTTTCATAAGTTGTTCAAAATGTCTTGCATAGAACCCCTTTGGTATACTGCCCAAACACTCGTGCTGTTTCTGACTCGGATGGTTGATCTGACAACCTTGGCACAACTCCTCCCAATAGTTGTAAAGTACCACGTTAAGCAGATGTAGAGACGCTGTTTTAACACTGTCTATAAACAATGTTGACACCATTCCGTCCGATTGGTCATCCCCCACATTGTATGAAGAAACACGGCCATCTGGCAGTTGTAAGACATCAGACGATTTGAGGAAAAGCGTATGTCCATAGGGGTGTGGGGAAGGTAGCGGTGACCTGATCAAAAGAGAGGGTGGTAAAAGGGTGGAAATTTGTCGTGGAGCCAGGAAGCGTTCAGGGGTTATATGTGTTGATGATGATGATGATGACGAGAGTGATTGAGGAGATCCGGTTGCATTCAGCGGAGCAAACAAGCTATGTTGGCTCGGAGGCGTCCCGGGTGATAAACAGTTCCACTCCATACATTCTGGAGAAGAAAAAAATCCACACATTACAGTCACAGTAATACACAACAACAAAATTAAAAAAAAAGCATTTTTAACTATTTTGCAATTAAATAGCACATACAAAAAGACCCACCGTTTTACTAGTCTTTGTTTCTGACGATTTTAGGTCTATAAAGGGGTCGTGTCAGGGGCAGAGAGTGTTGTCCGCCGTCGTCGACAATCAACTGTCTTCTTATGGTCTCATAAGAGCTCCTTATTTGGTCTTTTCTGATGATAAAATCGACGGTATCAAACTGGTATGTTTGGCACCCAATTCACAGCAAATGGGTTATCTGTAATAGTAATAGCTTCTCCAGTACTAGATGATCCATTTCGGAGTGCACTGTTCAGTTCAAATGTACTGGGTCTCAATTCAAATGTACTGGGAGAGTGTGTATCAAGCGCACCTTCTTCTTCAACAGATGATCCAGCTTGATATCCAAATAGGTGTGTAGACATGGCTGTAAGACGTTTTTCCTCTTGCTTTTCCCCAAAGGAGTTAAGAAGAAAAATGCACCGTTGGTCTGTTTGACATGATCGAAGGGACAAAACGAACTGACAAGCTAGCTAGCTAGCTAAAAACAGTAGATAAAAAAGTGGCCAGACATGCTGAGACATAGCCGTTTATACCCCCTACATACCCCTCCCCTATGACCGTATGACAGTCATAGGGGACCCCTAACTTTTTAGCCATTAACCATTGGTCTAACAACTGCGTTTTTAACACCTTGATCTAAATAAGCTCCAATATTAACTACGTCACACAGTTGCGGCCTCTATGACGACGTCATCACGCACTCGGGAGGCGAAACGCCACTACAGACGGGGGGCGGTAGCTATAACATAACCCAGGTCAGACTTCCTTTTAGGAATACATGATTTTAAAACTTCACCAGACTGTGACAGGCCACTCCGGGCAGTCATGGCTCTGGTTCTCACGGGCTCAGTGGGCACAACAAACCGGGGACTATTGATTTCATTTACTTTTAACTTACTTAAATTTTATATATATATATGTATATATATATATATATATCTATATATATATATATATTGTTTTTTTTCATTAATTTTATTTTTTTAGAGCTGCGCGCGCAGCTCAACCGCTCGACCAATCAGAACGCTAGAAAGAGATGCGCACGCACCCCCTGCCCCCCAATGCTGTCCGAGTATTACTACTGGTGCATACATAAAAAAACATATTCAAATTTGAATTTATGAAATATAGAAACATATACAAATACAAAACGTACATATAACTATATAACATTAAGTCAGTGAGTGTCACCCCATAAGTAGAAAGAACTATCAGTATTAGGAGCAGCAGCAGCCACAGTAGTAGTAGTAATGCCTGGTAATAGTAGTATTTGGGATAGATCTCAGGTTGTTAAATTGTATCTACGTTTCCTTCACTTGCTTTCCTTCCTTTCCATCCCACGGAGGAAGCATGGGAGAGATGCAGCCTTAGTATTCTTGCTCATAGCTCCTCTGAGAGCCATCCTCGCTCCTCCATCCTCCAACCTCTATCCTCCATCGTCCATCCTCCATCTTCGCTCCTCCATCGTCCATCCTTCATCCTCACTCCTCGAGGCAGGAATAATAGCTTTGAGACGGTCTTCATGAAGGAGAGCCAGAACAACTTCCGGTTCAGCTGAGGAGTGAGGACATATCAAATAAGAGACTTGGGATTCACCCTTACAGTAAAGGCTGTGTGTGAATCAGTTTGTTGTTGCAGACACTAGGGGGCAGCCATGTGAAGGAAATCTTCTACTCAGTAACAACAGTAGTTTCATTCAGGTACTCTACTGCAGGAAAAGTACTGATACCTAACAGTACAAATACTCTGTTACAGTAAAAGTCCTGCATTGAAAATGTTCCTTCAGTGAAAGTCTGTAAGTATCATCAGTGAAATGTAGTTTTGAAAGTTAAGATGTCCCCTGTGACTATTTTAATATTATAAATTAGTTTATTTATACTCAGCATTAATGTAAAAGCAGGATTTTACTGTCGGAGTTGGTTGAGCTGGAGCTCATTCTGAACTTTTAACTGATGATTATTGTCATTCTGGATTCATCTGCTGAATTGTTTCTTCATTAATTGATTGCAGAGGTGTCAAGTAACAAAGTACAAATACTTTGTTACCTTACTTAAGTAAAAAATGTGGGTATATATACTTTACTAGAGTAATTATTTTACAGCAGACTTTTTAACTTCTACTTCTTACATTTTGACGTAATTATCTGTACTTTCTACTCCTTACATTTTAAAAATAGCCTTGTTACTACTATTTCAATTTGGCTTGTTCATTCCGGCAAAAAAAAAAACCTAGCCAGCTAAATCACGCCATCCGGATAGAGTGAATTTGATTGTGGTTAGATGAGAAGTATAAACATATACCATTCCGACACCCTATTGGTTTGTTCGGGATCCATCACATCTGCACATGACACACATCACGTCACACTCCAGCGAGGAAATAGCAGACGTTTAATTGTAGCCTAGTACGAAGATGTCCGTGGCAGACACTCAAGAGAACTCGAGCGAAATGTCCCAACCAATCACCAGCGAGGAGGTTGATAGCCAGGAAGACCGTCAACCCTTCTACATCCCTTGCCGTACCTGGAAGAATATTTCAAAATGGTTGGATGCAATAAACAACTCCTTTTGAATGCGCTGCAAGCTCTGGGCACCCAAGTACCACGAGCTAATTACAATACTTATAGGCAACTAGTCATCATATCTTCCGCTCCATGAAACACGTTAATGCTCAGTAATAGTTCTTTAATGTATTTGCATTGTACTAAAATGCGTTCATTTTCAATGGGCATTAATGCGGCTGAAACAGGTGCATTCCAAATCTTTCAACATTAACATTTTAACATAACATTATAGTCATTATGGCTTTTAGAAAAATGTTTTTTCTGGAGGTGGGGTAGTGCACTATAGGCCCCTGTGGCGCGGCCTAAGCTTTTGTCCCTAATGGCATTTTTTTCCCCTTATATTACTTTTACTTTTATACTGTAAGTAGTTTTGAAACCAGTACTTTTACACTTTTACTTGAATAAAAAGCTTGAGTTGATACTTCAACTTCTACAGAAGTCTTTTTAAACCCTAGTATCTATACTTCTACTTGAGTAATGAATGTGAATACTTTTGACACCTCTGATTGATTGATTGGTTTGTAAATATAGAAAAGAAAAGTTCATCACAAATGACCCAGAATCCAAAGTGACTCCTTCACTGAGCCACAAATCTCCACTTCAGTAGCACTTACATAAACCAAACTTTACACTTTCATTCCTATCTATATTCTGAAGGTTTTTTTACGCAGGGCTTTGTTCAGATATCATTCAGAGTCTGACTTGTACAACATTGTATGTATGCAAATGAACATATATTTAATAAGAAGATGCCTTATTTGCATTGCAGACATTAACCACTGAGACATCAGATCAGAAAACACTCAATATGTTGTTTTGGAGTTGTTTGTCGTGTTTGTATGAGGACTCTCATCAAATCCAAGTGTAAACTGTAAAGTTCACCTTTGATGGCTAAAATCCCCATAAATAAAGTCCATGACGTGACCTCCAGGTGGGTCATCATTGTTGCTCTCTGGGCTCAGTTAAACTGTGTGTGGGTAGAGGGCTCAGTGGGAAAGAAGGCTTCCAGACCACAAGAGAAAAGACACACAGCTGCAGAGAGGAAGAGGAGTTCCTGAGTGTTTACAGCAGCAGCAGATATGAGTCTGTTCTCAGTGGTTATTAGAAATCATAAAAAACTGTTGACAGCGAATCACCACTTCCTTTCCTGCAGCAGACGGGCTGTGTGGGTTTCTGCTCTGCAGCCTTTCTCACATTAACAACACAATGACAGTTACAACCATCCACTCTGGTTAAAGGATCATTCCAGGAACTTGAGTTTGATTTCAGCCCTCAGTACTCAACCATGTGCTGCAGGCCTATAGACAAACAGAATAAAAACCCAATGTTTAAAAGATATATTTCTGCTTATTTTTAAGAATAAAGCAAATAGATGTTTCTTTTTCAGCAAAAATGAAAAGGACGTATGCATGTGCCAGTGTTTTCTCATATTTTCGACTTAAGTCATGAATAATTATTAATTTACTACTAAAGCCAAAATTCACAAAACAGTTGAAATGATGTATATGTGTAGTAATGTATCATTATTGCTTATTATAATACATTATGATTCTACGGTATTTAACTCGACCGCAGTATTTACAAAAAATAATCTGTTATCATTGATCAGAGAGACAAAACAAAAACCACAGAGACAAACAAGTCATCTTGTTGTTTCACCCCCTCAAAAAACATCTGCATCTCATCTTCAAGCCCAACTAGAACGTCCATGTTATCATGTTAACATGATACAACAAATGGGGGCGTCCCGGTACCTCTCCTTGTAAAGTGCAGCCCCATGTATCAAGAGTCCTGGGTTCCATTCCTTTTGCTGCATGTCATCCCCTCTCTACCCTGCCTTTCCTGTTTCTCTCTATCCATATCCAATGAAGCAGAAAATACTTCAACAACACAATACCACATAATGGGAATGTATGGGAAAGGATAATATTGAGTACTGATTTATATATAACAGCTGTGTGTATAAATGTTTTATCTTTCTTTAGCTGTTTGCTCATATTCATATCTTCCAAATCACTTGTAGGTGTCAACATACACGGCCAATGACGTTTCTATTTCTGATCATTTAAATCAAATTCATGAAAATGAGGGTTCTTATAAAACATAGAAACTTTAGATTTTTCAGTTTATTGAGAACGTATCATTGAAATAATTTGACAAAGCTTTGCATAATGTATTAAAAAGAAACAAGAACAAAAAAAAATACTATACACTATGAAACATCTACCAGACAGCTGATGATTCACATTCATTTTCTATCAATATACAAGTCACAATTTAAAGTAGAAATAATCAGGATCAAATAGTATTAAAATAACACTACGCACAATTCACACTTAGTAACTTCAAAAAAATATTTATGTATAAGTATGTTTAGGATGACAACTACAACACGTCATGATTGATATTTGTGAATAGTAATCAAAGTGATAAATGAGATGAATTGATGAGATTTGATGGCGAGAAAAGGTGATCAGAAAACAGTCAGTCAGCATGTGTTCAGCTGGTGGACGGTCCCTTGTTTCTGAGGATCATCAGCAGAGAGAGTCCACAGCAGTACACCAGACTCTTCACTATCAGCTGTGTGTACAGCAGACAGAACAACTTCACTTGGTACTGAGACGGGATAGAAGCTGATGGTGGAATAGTAGAAACCTCTGAAACAGAAAAGAAGTGAAACGTTTGGAGTTGCAGTCAGAAATGTCAGTCCTCTGCTCTCTTTGACAGCGTCTCTACATGAAGCTAAATCACTGCTGAACACAGTCACCAAGCCTTCATTACCTGGCTCTGTTTGGGCCTCCACTGTACTGAGGTACTGAGACGGGACAGAAGCTGCTGGTGGAAGAGACGGTGGTGATGGTGGAAGAGTAGAAACCTCTGAAACAGAAAAGCAGTAAATAGTTTAGAGTTCAGGGTTAATTATGAGGCTATAAGGTGCTGAATTCAAGTCATTTTGGGCACCACCTAAACCGAATGAATGTGAGCTTAAAAACTGACTCAAAGACTTTTCTCAAAACTAATGATTGTAGTTGGTTTAGCAAGTTTTGTCTTTAAGCATTTTGAGTTTTATTTATTTATTTATCTGCTCTAGCTTTTCCAATGTTTTAGACACAAATATGGTAATAATCATGGCCCAAAATGGGGTGAAATTGCATAGTTAGTTTCATTGAAAATCATTAATTTTCCCTAAACCCCAGACAAATACGTGCAGCTAACTCTTCCACAACCCTAGAGAAAACACTGGAGTTGCAGTGATAAAAGTCAGTCCTCTGCTCTCTTTGACAGCATCTCCACATAAAGCTAAATCACTGCTGAACACAGTCACAGAGTCTTCATCACCTTGTTTTGTTTGGGCCGCCACTGTAAACCACTCGTGCTGGATATAGCAGCAGTATTTATAGTTGCTGTTCTCTTGCTGGTTGATCAGCAAGATGGCGGCGCTGCGTCCCGACTCTCTGAGCTCCAGCAGCTCTCTCTCAGCAGGTGGAAGCTCCTCCAGAGGACCATTCTCATTTCGTCTTTTCCAGGACAACTGGACCAGAGGAGGAAACATGGCTGAGGCCAGACACACCAGGGCGATCTTGTCCTCCTGGTGGGCTCTGGATGCTGCTGGGTACACGCTCACCACGGGCTTCACTACCGGCTCCTCTGGAGTTTGACAGCAGCAACAAGCAGCACAGACACACATTCACACAGTCAACAGCAGCTTACAGCACTGCATTCAGTCTGATCCTGGAAACTACATGGACTCTGATCACTAAACTACTCATCAATACAGCACTAAGTTCACTACATATACTGTATTCACCTTCATATCAAACACACGGATCATCTCATGTCAGCACGTTATATGGAGACTGAATACAATTATGGATTTGGCTATTCTTGATGTCAATGTACAAAGTCAATTTACCAAAATTATTATTACTTATTTAATATAGTGATGACATTTTCCTTCATAGAATGGACAATTTCTTTCTATATTTTAATAAATAACATTTACCTTCACATTCAATACTTTAGCAAGTTGTAATTATTACAATCTATATCATATATATGTTAATATATATTAAACTACACAATTTATAATAAATGTCATGTATTTTTTAAGAGCAATGTTAACGTTTATACACAACTACAATGAAATGTCCAATATTGCTCCATGGCCCGGGGCAAGTAAAACGTCATCATTGAGCAAGTTAATATAACAACATCAACATGAAGTCAATCTTTTCTTTTTTTTTAAATGTATGAACTCAAACTAATTACAGATAGAAACAACTGTCTCTCCGGTAAGTTTATTACAGCAATAAGATCTGATAGTTCAAAAAAAACTCATCTTAACTCATCTATGACACTGTCCATGATGTGTTAAAACATTTTAAATAAAGATAAAAATATAACAGTTGACTTGAAAAAAGGCCTATCTTTATCCATATAAGGGAAATGAACACATAATAATAAAAATAAAAATAATAATTATAATCATATAATTTACCTTTACACAAAGAAAAATTGTTCTTTTATATTAGAGTTAATATATATAGTAATAATAAACTAAATGTTCATCTTTATATAAAATACAATTGTCATTTTCATAACTACAATATATATATATATATATATATGAAACATTTAATATATTTACCACCTTATATTTTACTCTAATTGCTTAAGAAACAAATCAATATATCAGTAATTTCATAGTTTTTTCACAACAATTTCACCTTTAATACACAATTACAATAAAATGTTCAGATTATGTTAATCATCAAATACTATTTATATAAAAAATGCACTAAAATACATTTAAATACATATGTTTGAGCTGAATCATTGTGTATCATATATATAAATATATAAATTAGTAGCATAACTTATATTTATTGTAATATCATATTCAGTGTCTCTGTGTCTTCATGTATAAATATATATTTTCCACTAAAAGACAAATGTACCATCATATAAAATACAATAACTTTTAAAAAATTATCCTTAACAACATAATTAAATGTATACGTTTTACAAAATACATTCACTGACATATATTAGATTATGTTTAACATCATATATTATCTTTTTCTATATAAATCAGATTAATCTCCTGCAGAAATAAAGAATAACTGGAGTTGAGCAGTGAGATTTAAACATGTTTTCAGGAACTATGAACCTTTTTATGTAACAATAGCTGCATGGCTGCAAGAATTCTCTTCTAATGATGAAAAAACTAACATGTGAAGCCTGAAGCAGCAGAAACTCATTAAACACATTTTCAACTTGTTCATTAAAATAACTGAAGGAAATTAATGTTTATTCTTACCTGATACAATCAGTTTAGTTCCAGAGCCAAAGATCCTGTAGTTCCATCTGCCTCCCACAGTGAAACTGAGTGATAC
>NW_027595692.1:0-23353 GCF_031162955.1 Sander vitreus | reverse complement strand
ACTTTCTTTTTTTGGATTTGAGTCCTTCTGCTGAACGTGTATAGCCTGAGAAAACCCTGACAAATTTCCGGCAAATTTGAGATTTGCTCTGCAAGTCCGTCTGGCCAATTTTTCCAAATCGAGGCACCAATCACAACCGTTGAGGCGGGTTTTACACGATGGCGATAGCGCAGCGACGTTGAAGCACGTCGCTCTGATTGGTTATAAGTCTATCCAATGCGCCCAGAGGCATTTGAGCGGCGTCTGTTGGTGACGCCCCTTTGGAAATGGGCTATGAACGAAGCTTCCCCAGACCCACTCTCAGTTACAACCGAGAAGGGTGTGGTGTCAACCAGGTTAGAACGTGTACCGGTAGGTATTTTCTAAGCAATACAATCACTGACTGAAACATTCTTCTTTGGGTTTTCAACCATGCCTTCACCTGTTGCAGCCGTCCTCTTCGTCTCCAAAGTTGAATGCGGCTGTTATCCTATCACTCGAGCTTCTGCGCCCGAAAGACACTACCCGGACTACACCATTTTGTAAACATACCCATACTGAGAAATACAGAGAGAGAGAGAGTTGTGGAGCTGATAGGCTTAGCTAGCTTTGTATCAACTCATTTGCCAATAGCTTAATGTAACGGACGTTCATTAATATAAAATAGTCGCACACTATAGCTTTAAAATGAATGAAAATAAGGCTGGATTTCAATATAGAGTTTAGTAGTAGACACGTGTAGAACATTCAATCGTAACTGGTGGAAATGGATGCCTAAAAGCAGTGCACAGAGCAGAACCAGTCAGAACACAGTGTTGGAATATTGTAGGATAGAAGCAACATGTTGCTTTACTTTTGACACAATTCTCTGTGGAGCAAAATGTAATTTGAAAAGTAAAGTCTTGTAAAAGAGCCAATATATAACCAGGAGGAGGTAAGGTAGTGCCAGCAGTCCATCGAGGTAACAGAGCGTCTATGGATGACGTAAGGAAGGACAATGAACTTGGAAAAGCTTTGTGAAACAACAGCAGATAAAGCAACAATCCTATACTCATTGTTATTCCATTATTTGGGCATTTATGTCTTTATTACAGTCTACACAGTATGGAGATGACAGGACTTTCTTCTGTCATTTTATTTACATTCCCCCCCACATCTGTGCTTCCTTTCAGCATTTGACATGTCAGACGAACAGGATGGTGGGACAACAGCTGACCAAAAATGTGAGTCTACAAAGTCCACTCATTAAATCATAATTCTGATGTTGGTGCAGGATCAGCCAGTTCAGATGTAATATATCAATATAATCAACAAAGGTTTATCGTATCTTATCTTATCTTATCTTATCCAGTCTCTGCACTAGTGTGAGACTTATGGCTCTTACCTACTGCTAGTACCAGCTCTGGTCGGCTCGGCTCGACTTGGCCGCAGTGCCCCGTCCTCCATTTCCCATTGCAGATTTAGTACCACCTCATGTGTGAGGCGAGCGTGGCTGGTTGTCATAGCGATGCCGCAGGAAACTGCCACAACCTAACGCAACACACACAGAACGCGGAAGGTGTGTTGTTTTTGACTCTCAGCATGTGGCTGTTTGCCAGAAGACACATTTAGTTTCTAAAGAAGCTGGAGGCAGCATAAAAAACACAGCTGGCTAAACTATTTAAAAATGGTGGGTTTGTTCAGGACACCCCCGTCTGTCTCTAGCAATGATGAAGCAGTGATTAGTGATGATTCTCTCTGACCAATCAGCAGTCTGCAGGTTTTCACGTCACCTTTTGGTATCGCCTCAGCTCGCTTGGAACCTTGACGGAGGTGATACTACATAAAGTACCTGTTGGCAGATACCAGGGACTTTTATCAGAATGGAAAAACAAAAAAAGCGAGTAGAGTCGAGGCAAGTCGAGCAGGTACCATGTAATAGAAAAACACCATTCTATGGTTCCATTTTAATGTGGGAACCTGAAAGACAAAGGTTGCTTCACAGCTTCAGAAACCCCCTCCCCCTCACACCTTTTCTCTCTAAAGATCTCTATTTTCAAATTTGTACACAATTATTTTTGTCACCTTTAGTGCCACACTATGAATGCCTTCAAGGAGAGACGCTATTCCCATATTTCAACAGTTATCATGTCACGGCCCTTTCTATGATGGCTGTTCGGAAGAGCTATAAACACTTTTGCCTTCCGACATGTCATACATACTATTTCTTTTTTAAGCATATGAATTTAGAGAATTATTGAGTGCAGCTGTTTTAAAATCCAGACAGATGGGTTGTTTTATCATCCTAGAGTGTGTATTAATATAACGTAATTATGATACCTATGTAGTGTGAATTCTAGACATATTGCGTTTACACTATTGTGAATGTAGCAAATGTCTGAGTGATTAGACCTTCAGTGAAGCTAGTGTACAGTTACACCTTTTTTTTTTTAAATATTCCTTAAATCCAATCAGTCAGGACACAGGCTGATGCAAAAGAAAGTCACTTTGATCGTGCTATGGTTCTACGAAATCCTTTCCTTCCTCTTAAGCTGCTGTCAGTGATCAGCTGGTCAGTCAGGAGTCTACCACAGAAGGTTCCATCTCCTGGAGAGTCTACCATCAATACTGCAAAGCAGCTGGAGGTCTGATACAGCACACACACACACACACACACACACACACACTGGCATGATTCTATGCAATACACAATTCACACATGGACCACCCAGTTGATGATGTTGGATGTGCTGCTGCAGGCTACATCGTCTGCTTCCTCGCCATCCTGAACGTCTTCCTGATGATTGGCTCCACAGCCTTCAGCAACTGGTGGCTCAGCTTCTGGCTGGGGCAGGGTAATGGGGTAAGAACCTTCTCTCTCTCTCTCTCTCTCTCTCTCTCTCTCTCTCTCTCTCTCTCTCTCTCTCTTTCTCTCTCTCTCTCAGTTGAAATGTGAATGTTTTCTCAGTGAGTGTGTGACTTCCCATAGCTGAAAACAATACAGATTCTTATATGCTCCTATGCTATTTACTACTGTCTGACAGTAGTAAATAGTTCTCTTCACACATTCTGTGTTACCCAATCTTTTCCACAATGGTTGGTCAGGTGTGTAAAGATGGTTTCTTTTTCCTCACACAACTTTACTGTCTATGTTTACAGCTGAGCCACACCGGTTTGGTGTGTGTTGGCAGCGATGGAGGTGTGCCTTTAGAGAACAGACAGAACTAAACTGTCTGTTACTAGTTTTGAGTTTTATTGGTCATATAAAGGTTAACACAGGGTCAACGGTGCAATGAAATGTATTTGACGAGTCAGCTCAGCAAAAAAGCATGAGTCAAATAAAATAATATAAAATCACAATAAGATTTTAGACAAGATGGGACGACATAAATAAAATATAGCACTTTACACATATAAAAATGAGGATAGTGTGTAAAAGGAAGTCCAACAGTATTGCACAAATAAGAAAAAGGAATGCGATACAATTTGGGATATGAGAGAATGGAGTGAGAAAACAAATATAGCACTATTTATATGCATGAATCATGAATATGTTTTGTAAGGCAGCCAGGACAGATATAAACTATTTCTATACTATACCTACACTCTGTTTATTTAATTGCCAGCTCACACAGCTAAACTCAACGACCCCCATGATGATGACCACCTACGAAGAAATTATCTTTATTAAAACTGTTGACGTTAACTTAAGAACTAAGAAATAATGGTGGTCAGTCAGACAAGAGAATATACATGGTTGAGTGGACTTGGGCTCCTATGTGATGAAAAGTCATACACCATCCAAATGATTCCTGCAGAGGAAGACAGGAAGTCATTTTACATCCCTAAGCACAGACTTGGCCATGTCCTCCCCTGAACATTGGACATTACTGTCCTCTGCCTGCCAGTCCTCTGCAACACAGCCAGTCAGTGAAATTCCCAAATAACACAGCTAGCAGTCCACTTAATATTGTAATCTGACCTTAACAGTGTGAGATGGCAATGTTTATTCATAGCGAATATCTGAAGAGAACCTCTTGTCATCTCACATTTGTTCTCTTTTGCAATGAACTGGCATGGATCCAAATCAGACATTTGAGTTTCTAATGTGTCTATATTACCCGGTACTTACTCTCATAGTAACCTCACATAAATAGACATTGTAACACACAGATTGTCTCTTTAAACAGCCATTATACATTGACTTACGTATACTGTGATCCACAACAGTGTATTGACTAGTCACACATGAGCAGATGTATTTTATGATGAAGTATGTGTTATTTCCACATATCTGCACACTATTCACAATAGGGTAAGAAATGATTTGTGTAGATATAAAATGTAATGTGTTGATAAATGATCTCTCTGGTCACCATCTCGTTTAACATCATTATGTACAATAATTCCTGCAATAGTTATCAGCTACATGAACAAAAGTGTTATTTATTCACTGCTGCTACTTGTATTCATACTGTACACTGCACTACAATAGAATTAGTGCAATCCATTGAAACAATCTTTTTAACCTAATCTGACTTGTAACCTAATCTCACTTACTTCTACTTCTACTTTTTATTTATGTCTGTAAATACTTAAGGTGACTGTGAGCAACGGCAACTAAATAATTTCCCTGAGGGGATCAATAAAGTATTCTGCTTCTGATTCTGATATGTTCTCTGTGTTTTCCCAGTCATCCAATGGGACAACTTCAAACCAGGGTGACATCTCAGAAAACCCAGACCTGCACTTCTACCAACTTATTTACGGCATGATGATGGTTGTCATGGTGACACTTGCCGTCATCAAATGCTTCTTCTTCACTTGGGTCACCTTGAAAGCATCCTGTAAACTCCACGACACCATGTTCATGAAGGTACTGTTGAATGGCTGACCCCCAGCCATCTATATGCTCTCAAACATAGATAACCATGTTTACTTATTGTGAGTAAATTAAATATGATCATATCAAAAATCTGTTTAAAAAAAAGTCTAACCATATAACAATTTGGTTGGGGTTTAAAAAGGATTACGTCTTTCAGACCTGGTAGACGCTCTATAGTTTTCTTTTTTCAGATTTTCTCCAGTCCCATGAGTTTCTTTGACACGACGCCAACAGGCCGCATTCTCAACCGCTTCTCCAAAGATCAAGAGGAGGTGGACATTGCGCTTCCCCAAAACATGGACCCTTTCTTTCAGTTTTGTCTCCTGGTCACCTTCACCATTATCATCATCTCGGCTGTCTTCCCCGCCATGCTGGTAGCTGTGGTTGTTATGGGGGGCTTTGTTCACCCTCCTCCTCTTGTGAGTTGATACCTGTTAAGTCTTAACATGATAAAAATAGATTTCTGCAGGGACTATTGGAAATAACAATCGTATCAATTCATAATCTGGTATCTGCTAATTATACATTTAGTGAATTTAGTAACGTCATTTGCAATTATTTAGATTTTTATTGAAATTGTTGCACGTCTTAAAGCAGGCCCTGCCCACGTAGCTCACCGGGTACGGTGTGTACCATTAAGGCTCAGTCTTAACCGCAGTGGCCAGGTTTGAGTCCAGCCCTGGGCCCTTTGCTGCATGTCTTCCCTTCTTTTCTCTCTGTTTCGGTCGAAATAAAAGCATAAGATGCCTATAAAATATATTTAACATCTTTAAAAAGAGATGTTTGAGGTATACTGAATATCAGTTGTGATTCGTCTGCAGTATATTCCAGAGGAGTATCCGTCAGATGAAGAAGATGGAGAACATCAGTCGCTCTCCCTGCATCTCTCTCACCACCTCTACCCTGCAGGGCCTTAGCACCATCCATGCCTACAACATAGAAGATAGCCACATTAAACTGTAAGATACCAGAGTTCCCTAACATAAAATACTCTATATTTTTGCTTTTTGTTTGCTGACATTTCAGGCCTGCTGAGAATGTTCTGCTCTGCGTTCCATCCATGCAGTGCAAAAGCAGCAGGTTGTTTTAGCTGCAGTGGCTCAGATCCTGGTCTGCATTATAAACACAGTTTTACAGATCGTTGTGTTTAGGCAGTGCAATGTTAACAAACCCTTGCATGTCCTCTATCATGTTGTAGGTTCAAGTCACTGAATGACATCAACTCCAACTACTTTTTGCTGTTTAACTCCGGGACACGTTGGCTCTCCTTCTGGCTGGACTTCATGGCCGCGACCATGTCCTTGTTGGTGTCTCTGTTCGTAGTGCTCAGCAGTAACGACCTCATCAATCCGACTTTGAAAGGCTTGGCCATATCCTGCACCACACAGGTACATTTGGACAGCAAATAATGAACATTTGGTTTATTTTTCGTAAAGACCCATTGCAAGCGACTGCAACATGTGTGTGTTACAGACTGTTTATGTGTTGTCCAGCTGACAGGCATGCTTCAGTACGTAGTGAGACAGTCGACGGAGGTGGAGGCCAGATTCAACTCGGTGGAGCGGCTGCAGGAATACATCACGGTCAGTCTCTAGACTTCTCTGCCGTAAAAAAATAATGAGTGTTTATACACAGCAGTGTTGTAGTCAAGACGTTCTAAACCGAGACCATCACCAAGACCAGAGTGTATCGAAACTTTGAGGGCTTGAGACCATGTCAAGACCAAGACCAAGGCAGGGTGAGACCGAATCAAGAAGATCAAGACCAGAGACACCCACAGAAAACAAAAGACCTCCTTATCAGTGTTGGTCATCTTACTTTAAAAAAGTAATTATTTACAGTTACAAACAGTGTTGGGGAGTAACGGAATACATGTACCGGCGTTACGTATTCAGAATACAAATTATGAGTACGGTAACTGTATTCCGTTACAGTTACAATTTAAATAGTTGGTATTTAGAATACAGTTACATTGTTGAAATCAATGGATTACATGACGATACTTTTCTGTTTCACGAGTTTATTCACTCTCGCAACTCCATGCATTTCCCAGAAGCCCCAATATGAAAACGAAAAAATTAGCTATTTGCGTGATCACTGATAGAGGTAAAGATGGAGCCGGAACCAGCACAACAGAGCCAGGGCAGGAATGGTTTCTATCTTGGAAATTCAAACAGTATTTCACATTAAAGAGAAAGAAGAGAGATGAAATATAACTGTGCAGTGCAACCTCTGCTTGCCAGCAACCAACTTCCTTTCAGCGTCCAAATTCCTCCACCTCCAACCTGAAGAAGCATCTTAAAGTACGTTATTTTTAGCCACGGGTAGTCGTCTGCTGTAGTTTTACTGGTCACCTTGCTATTTTATAGTTGACGTGCGACTTTACATTCTCCAACATGCTGATTTACTAGCCCCAGAGCTGTTGAAAGACTAGCCCCATTTGACATGTTAGCTAACGTTAGCTAAAATTAGCTCATGGTAGCTTAGACTGATTTTTGTAGTATGCAGTTCGGGACTACAAATACAACAATCTATCTGCTTGTTTAGGTACACATTCAGCCAGTTGGAACAGAAGAACACACCAGAATAGGCCTGTTTAGTAAACTGGATGTGATGGCCGCATTCCTACTTATAACATGCAATTCAATGTGGAAGTAATCCAAGTATTCAGAATACGTTACTCAGATTGAGTAACGTAACGGAATACGTTACAAATTACAGTTTGTGCATGTATTATGTACTCTGTAACGGAATACGTTTTTGAAAGTATCCTTCCCAACACTGGTTACAAATGACTTCTCCCAAAAAGTAATTGAGTTAGTAACTCAGTTACCACATTGTAAAAGTAATTAGTTACTCAGCAAAGTAACTGTGATGTTATTTTTTATGTTCTATAACGCTATTACGTTCTATAACATCCTTGCAATCAGTGTGTTCAGCTCGGCCTTGGTCCTGGTCTTCTTGAAACTGTCCTTTAAACTCAAGAAGGGCAAATGCTAAAGCAATTTGTGCTTCCACTATGCAGGAAATTATCATATGACACATCTGTTGTTATTGATTGTGTACAGGATTGTAAGCCTGAGGCTCCCAGACACATAAAGGCGGCTCAGGTCCCAAAGGACTGGCCAAAGAGTGGAACTATCACCTTCCAGGACTATAAGATGAGGTACAGAGAGAATACACCCATTGTCCTGAATGGGCTCAATTTTCTCATCCGAGCTGGAGAGAAGCTGGGCATTGTGGGAAGGACAGGCTCTGGTAGGACACTGACTCCAGCTCTTTTAATCATAACTTTGTATTTCATACAGCTTAAGTTTGGTTTTAATGGGCAATTCAGAAAAATGTCAGGATAAATATAGATGATTGATTGATTGAAGAAACTATTACTAATTATCATAGAGTGGAATCTTGAACAGCCCTAAACACACACAATTTGTATTTGTATCACATTTAACTATGTCATATTACATAGTAAACATACATACTGAACAGTAAATCACAAAACCTATAGTCTATATTGTTCAATGTATCTAATACAAATGTTGATAGCCCTGTGTTGCAGCAGCATCTTTGGATTTAAATGTGTAAATGAAAGAATTTACTGGGATTAGGGTGTTGTTTTGTTAAGCCATGACTATAGGGTGCTGAGGGAAAAAATGTACCTCTGTAAAGCATTAAGGTTACTATTCTTAGGTCCTCTTTGCTTTTTTGACTGCAGGGAAGTCCTCTTTAGGCGTGGCTCTGTTCAGGCTGGTGGAGCCAGCAGCAGGAACCATCCTGATAGATGGCGTGGACATTATGGGCATTGGTCTGCAGGATCTGCGCAGCAAATTGTCTATCATCCCCAGGATCCTGTGCTATTTATTGGAACAGTCCGGTAACTATAGCTAACCCCCTAACTCCCCAGAGCTCTATGTTTACACTATAAACTGTAGAAGCAATGGGCGTAGCATGTAGCATCACCCATTGGTTTGCCGTTTAAAGCCTCCAGTTAGTCGATCACGATCGCCGCCATCTTGGTTTTTTGCAACCGGATGTGACGATTTTTGACAAGAGGGTTGAGCTGGGGAGGATGATGCGGCCAAGCCAGTGTTGTTATTAGTTCCAATGGCAGTGCGCTAAGCTAAATGCTAAGGGAGAAAGTTGCAGATTATCAATTGTGTATAATAAGTGTTCCAATTAACTTTAATGAAGTGAAAACATACAGTGGGAATTCCATTTAAGACGAAAAACATGGACAACACCCGAAAACAAGTTGACAGCTATTTTAATGTACTTATTGCAATGGATAGACATAGCTAAGCCTCTATATTGATTGACAGGTTGTTGTGTAGCCACGCCCTAAAGCTTCCCCCACTTTATCGGAGGATAAAATAAATGGAACCATAATTTACAAAATGAACATCATGTTGTATTGAAGAGGACTTGAAAGTAGAGATTGAGGCAATAAACTCATTATGACAATGTTTAGTGAAGTAGTTAATCAAGTTAGAAGTAGGATCATTTTCCCATAGACTTCTATAGAAACTGACTTCTTTTTGCAACCAGTGGCCCTTGCTGGAAATTACGTAGAATGCAGGTTTAGGGAACTTCCACGTTGGCTTCACTTCTCAGACATGGAAGCTTCGTCCAGTACTTTTTACAGTCTATGGTTTACATAAAAACACCCACTGTTCTCACTGTGGTGGGTTAGTCACTGACTTATCAACTGTGATAATGTGTGTGTGCCTACAGATACAACTTAGACCCCTTCAATAGCTACAATGATGAGGAGATCTGGAAGGCACTGGAGAAGACCTACATGAAGGACTCAGTATGTTCGCCGTACTCTATGAATCACAGTACATTTACAGTTTATTTACAGTGTGTGGTCATTTATCCAGAGTACCTCAAATGTAAGGGCAGTACCTAAGTAAACATATTTAGTTGCATTCCACCACTGAACTCATGTAGTAAAGGATCTTTTCATCTAACTCTCAGCTCATGAGTGTATTTCCCAAAATGTAAATCTATACATGTAATCGCTGTTTATCTAGGTTACTTTTAGAAGTGATAATAGCCGTAGTATTATGAGTATTATTTTGTTTCCTCAGATCTCCAGACTGGAGGGGAAACTACAAGCACCGGTGCTGGAGAATGGGGAGAACTTCTCCGTAGGAGAAAGACAACTAATATGTATGGCTAGAGCACTACTCCGCAACTCCAAGGTTTGTACATGCATCCGCCTCTTCTGATTTCTTTTTCTTTACACACCTTCCAATTGTACTGCTACTGAACAGCCACTGGATTAGTACTGCCACATATCTATGTGTTGCAGCTCCAATCAAACTGGTAACTGCTTGCCATTTCCCTATTTACATTTGCATCAATGAACCCACCATGATCAGAATATTTGGCCAGTTTGTTACTCATACAGTATATCATTCTCAATTGTGTTCTTTTGTTCTGTATGTCAATTTGTGCAGTTGCACCTTTCCCCCCCCAATGCCTTTGTAATTCCTCCACTTTCCAGCAATTCTATTCGTCTACACTAACTATCACTCCTGTTGTCCAACAGATCATTATATTGGATGAGGCAACGGCATCCATCGATTCAGAGACAGACGCCTTGATCCAGAACACCATCAAAGAAGCCTTCCAGGACTGCACCATGCTCACCATTGCCCATCGTATCAACACTGTGCTGCACGCAGATCGTATTCTGGTCATGGACAACGGAGAGGTAACAAACAAACCCTAATACACAAAAATAAAGTTTGTGTGATCCAAAACCTAGACTTACAGTAGGTGTTCTGTCTGACAGGTGGCAGAGTTAGACCATCCAGATGTGCTGAAGCAAAGACCAGACTCTCTGTTCTCCTCACTCCTCACTGCTGCTAACACTGTGAACAGCTGAACTAAAGCACATATACACACTAATAATTGTAACATAAGAATGCTCTCTTTTATAATCTGGACCGGTGTGCTTGTATCAGGTGTAACTGAGCAGCAGAGATGGGGTTTAGAAAAAGACAACATTTCTATTTTTGGGTTGTCTGTCTGTCCCATTCTTGTGAACACAATATCTCAGGAACGCCTGAACAGAATTTCATTACATTTGGCCCAAACGTCCACTTTGACTCAACGATGAACTGATTAAAATGTGGTGGTCAAAGGTCACTGTGACTTAAAGGCATACTATGTAACTTTTCCCTCTTCGGTCCCCCAACAGGTTGTCTCATTGGAACTACAGATCGCACGGCTGTAGTTACAATGAGACAACCTGGGGACCGAAGCGGCGGGACGCGCAATGAGACAACCTGTAGGGGGACGGAAGAGGGAAAAGTTATATAGTATGCCTTTAACATAAAACATTTTTGCCCATAACTCAAGAATTCCTACACTAATAATGACATTTCAGACAAATGTCTACTAGGACAAAGTGATGGCATTTTGTACCCAAAAGGGCAAAGGTCAATTTCACTGTGACATCATAATGTTCTAGATATATATGTTCTATAGTTCTATATAATTATTTAACACCATAACTCAGGAACAGAAGGCGAGACATTTGGTCGGATACTGAATTGGTGACACTTAATGTGAAACTGTGGTGATGTATAGATCTTCTGTGCTGCCGGGTTAAAGATCTGTGTGAAGCATCTATGTTTAGGATTTGTAGCTTATTTGTAGCAACATCTATGTTTGAAGCAATGTCTACGGTCATGGCTACAACTTTGTGTTCTATCAGAATCGGCTTTATTGGCCCATCATGTAAACACATATAGGGAATCTAGAATCTGTTTTTTGTTACTCTGAATGAACGGACACACTAATAGACATACAGCAGAACAAGAACAACAAAGTTTAACAAAACTGGTCTCAATCGCTAGTCCTCTTTATACTGCATGATTTTAATTTTTGGTCCCATTTTGACAAGTCGACACCAGAGCGGTGTCTTCCGGTTTTCAGCCAGATCCACGGCTCGCTCCTCCCTAGCTCCACCCTCTCTTCCAAATATGGTCACTTTTGGCTCCATAAAACCAAGATGGTGACAGCAACAACAAAAAAAACAAAAACAAAAAAAACTTTAGGCTTCAAAACGGTAGGCCACAAACCAATGGGTGCCATCACAGTGGCTATGCCCACTTGTTTTGATACAGTCTATGATATCTCCCTATAGCACAAATCCAAAATTTGCCTCAAGAGGCTTCACAATCTGTACAGCAAACATCCTCTATCCTTAGACCCTCGACTGAGAAATATCTCCCAGGCTTTGATCTTGTCCTTCTGTGAAGACTTTATGTTTGTTTATTCACTTGAATCATACATGTCAATATAGTGATAACTTCCTTTCACCAAGAAATAAATGTATAGCTTTTAGAAATACCTTCAAAGTATTTACTACATATGGATGTAACTGTAACCTGACTGGTTGGCGGAGGCATTCAACCGCAAGACGGTAATCCTGAAACAAATACATGAACAATGTTATTTCATAGGATTTTTATAGGAGTGAATATGAATGTATGTTTAAAACATTATTTATTGATTTTCTATGACTTTGTTTGTTGCGTCTTTGCAAACTTCTGCATGTGAAGTTTCAATCTGCTGGGTGAATATGCCCTACATATTCAATACATTTTGAAATGACGATGATGATGATACTCATGTAACATAAAGTGACTGCAGACAATGTTGCAGCTGGTAATAAATTATGGAAATGTGTAAGTTTCAGTTTCACTGTGTGCTGTTTGCGGTAATCAGTGACACATTTCTTCTTCCTTGTTGTTGGAGCCATTACATAACTTTGTTTTGTCTTGTTTATATACCACATATAGGTAATTAACAGCCAGGTGTGTGGCTAGGGGGAAAAGCAGACCGTGTCAGGTTTGTGTGTCATTGTTTGATTTGTGTGCAAAAGAAAATGAATGGAACTAAACCAGAAATGAAATGAACTTGACTGCATTGCTTGTGTTACAGTGAGCAGGCCGTCAGGAAAATAAATGGGTCACAGCACCGAAATGCAGACAGATTGTGGACATTGATTATTGGCATGCAGAACACGCGTCCAAGCAAGTTCTTACCTGGTCCCACCTCATTGGCCTAATGTAGGAGTTGGTAAAAGACTCTACAGGCTTCATGTGAGTTTTTGAAGTTATGGAGATAATAACAAATGAAGCACAGCGTAAATTCTTTCAGGAAGACGTCATTAACCCTATCACTACTTGTTCTTCTTAAATCAAATCAGCTGTTTAGAAGTGATACTTTCAGTTAAACCAATCAGACATGGCCACAAAATTCAAGCGCCAATCACAGCATTACAGCTCTGCTTTAAATCTTCGGTCACAGCTCATCCTCGCTTCTCTGCAGTCTCTGGCCAGTTCGATGCAGTCCATGGATACACGGCTGCAAGCCGTTGAAAGCAATTGCTCCACTACTCAGAGTCCGCCTGCGCTGCACTAGCTCTTCGTGTCACGGCCGGCGCCAGTTCTCAGCTAGCCCCTTTGCCGGCTGAGGCTTACTATTTTCTGGGCATCGCTATCTCTCCTCCGTCCCTAGGTATGCTTACATCCCAGATTCCGGTAATTATCGGCCCGCATGCGGTCTTAATTCCGCAAATGTGGTTTGAGCTGCAGGCATGGGCGTAAATCTGATCTAAAAGTAGGGGGGGACAATAAACATAAAATTTCTGAAGAGCAATTTTTGAAGAGGACACAAATAATACAGCCATAATTATACTGGTAGAGGACATGTGTAGACAGAGGAAAGTCTTTATACCATCGTTAGTGTAGCATGGAGACTGTACCATTATCCTTCTTTTCAGTGTTTCTCTTGATTCAATGAAAAAGATGACTAAAACGAAATATTCTTCTTTAAAATCATGTATTTATTTTTAAATTGTTTACAATCAAGCCACAAAAATACCTTAAAACATAATGACTTATTTTGAAAAAGTGTCCCCATATAAAAGAAATACAATGCTTTTGTACACTTGTTAAATATAAATAATAATATATTATAATATAATATTATAAATAAATAGTGAGCCACTGGTGAAGCTCATCTGCTCACCCTGACAGCAACACACCTCCAAAAATATGAACTAAGCTCAACACACTTACCTGAGACTCTACACCTGACGGTCCCTGGTCTCCCTGAGACTCTACACCTGACGGTCCCTGGTCTCCCTGAGACGCTCCACCTGACTGTCCCTGGTCTCCCTGAGACGCTCCACCTGACTGTCCCTGGTCTCCCTGAGACTCTACACCTGACTGTCCCTGGTCTCCCTGAGACTCTCCACCTGACTGTCCCTGGTCTCCCTGAGACTTTACACCTGACTGTCCCTGGTCTCCCTGAGACTTTACACCTGACGGTCCCTGGTCTCCCTGAGACTCTCCACCTGACTGTCCCTGGTCTCCCTGAGACTCTCCACCTGACGGTCCCTGGTCTCCCTGAGACTCTCCACCTGACTGTCCCTGGTCTCCCTGAGACTTTACACCTGACTGTCCCTGGTCTACCTGAGACTCTACACCTGACGGTCCCTGGTCTCCCTGAGACTCTCCATCTGACTGTCCCTGGTCTCCCTGAGACTTTACACCTGAAAGTCCCTGGTCTCCCTGAGACTCTCCACCTGACTGTCCCTGGTCTCCCTGAGACTTTACACCTGACTGTCCCTGGTCTACCTGAGACTCTACACCTGATGGTCCCTGGTCTCCCTGAGACTCTCCATCTGACTGTCCCTGGTCTCCCTGAGACTTTACACCTGACTGTCCCTGGTCTCCCTGAGACTCTACACCTGACGGTCCCTGGTCTCCCTGAGACTCTACACCTGACGGTCCCTGGTCTCCCTGAGACTCTACACCTGACTGTCCCTGGTCTCCCTGAGACTCTCCACCTGACTGTCCCTGGTCTCCCTGTTCCTCAGTTCTTTCTGTCTCCTTTGCCTGTGACATAGTGACGTTAGTATTTCCATAAGCACCCATTCTTATAAAGATGTTACCAAATTGTCTTGATATGAGGACTTATTGTACTTACTTGGCGTTTTGTGTAGGCCTACTGAAAAAGGATATTATGCCTGTTTTTTCTTTTCTCTGTCATTTTATCTGAGCAACAACAACACAAATCTTTAACGTCAGATGTCTAAATATGAGTTCGTTTCATAGGTTCACCACGCGGTCATATTATAATTATAAAATGATCTTGCGTCCTCCACATAAATATTAGGTTTCTTCTGGGACAGAGGATATATATTTAACTGATCAGCCATTTAACTTCATATTCAGCAAAACACAACTCTAGATCTTCAATATTAACCCTAATATCAGTTCAAACACATAACGTTAGGCTTATCGCCGTGGTAACGTTAGTTGTAGTGAGTGCATTTCTATCCAACAAGCTATAAGCTAGGTAACGTTACATTATATCACACTAACATAGCGAACATTTTATCATGACTAATTCATTAATTACTCAGCATCATTTCTATTTGAGAAAAGAAGAACTTCATCCGATGTTTAATGTGAATAAAACAGCCTTGGACCGCCTACTTACTACACTCCTGTCACTACCTGATGGGACTGGGAGTCTATTGCAGATCCTACAGCATGCAGTGGACTAAACCACTGTGAGGCAAGGGAGGGGGGACTCAAAATGTTTCTAAACTTAAAAAGCATTTTTGGGGGTTTGTATTGTTTTACTACTTACACAGATATTTTAAGTATACATCATTATGTTATTTACAATACACAGCATTGTTTTAATGATATTTCTAGGGGGGGACAACTCTTAGATGGGGGGTAATTTCCGTATTAGTACAGCCGGTGGGTATTGTTTTACTCCTAATACAATTCGTCTGGTTTACGCGTGTGCTTTGGGCAGGCCACAGTCTTCATTAGGGGGCATATTAGGTAGGCTGCTTCTGTATCTCAGACATTTGCTTATATTAGCATGCTCAAATATCTAACTTTTTATTCTTACATTCGCATGCGCATTGCGGTGGTTTACGCCACTTACGGTCCCTGTTAAACCGAAGCCCTCTAGCGGTTCATTCCATCCATGCGCGGGGGAATCACAGAAAGCTGCTCTTTATTTTTATATATATATATATATATATATATATATATATATATATATATATATATATATATATATATATATATATAAAACAAAACAAAAAAATTGTCATACAGCAAATGGTTTCAGACTCTTCAACATGCTAGTTTTGTTCATTTATGTGATTGCGAGGAGTAGTTCTAGGCAGTGTCATGTGCTCGTGACATGCTTTGGCGTTAATCCCTGTTCTAGTATCTGGGCAGGTGTATTTCCGTTTCTTTATAGGGAAACAACATGCATGTCTAAAGTCCTCTTCGGAGCTATCGCATCTTATCAGTAGTTCATTGCTGTCGCAGGCAGCTTTCATGGGGACTTATTGTGCATCTGTATATTTATATGTATATCTTCATCGCTTCTGCTGACCTGCTTATGTCTGCTTCATGCCTTATGCTTCTTCATTGGCAAATGGAGCAATATTCATCGTGTCTGGTAGGTGGTCTATCTATACAAGAGTATTCTCAGCACTAATTGCGCTATTGTGTATTATGACGTTGTCATTGTTTCAGGTTAATTAACAGTTTGCTCGATATTTATTTAATTTGTCTTATCAAGCAGGTTGCAGTCGCTCGCATCGCTAACTGCATCGCATCACCTTATCTGTGGGGGTCTCATTGTGCTCCGTTGGTTCTTTCATTGTAACAAGTCTTTGTCAAGCAATTTATCCTTTCAGCGTATTCTCAGATTTTTAGGATTCATGTGTTTTGCTGCATCAGGCATTTCATCTACGTACCTGCAACGCTGGAGTGTTATCTATCTCCCGCTATCCTTTGCTTTAGCCATATATTTGCACTGTCGTTCTGAAATCTGGCTATCTCTGGTATGTGATGCATGAAACCGGTAGTAGGTCCAGTTCATAGTCACTTCACTGTTTTATCACCTTTCGGTTAAGGCTGACCTCGACAGCAGTTAGGCGTCATTCCGGGCATGGATTGGCTCATGGCCGTGTCACTTGGTGTAATAGGTTACATTCATCATGGTCGCGTGACCTCTTTGCTGTCTCATGGCGTTCATCCTCATCCTCATTTTATCTCTGTTCGAGCATAACTATAGTATCTGTCTAATTTCTATTCCTATTTTACGTAGATATCTGCTGCTGCTGCTATGGTATGTATTTTGTTCTATTTATCTGGTCAAATTATATTGTGTTTTAAAAGATACTTTAGCCTATATTAGCACTTTATCTTCCGTTGATTGCTGGTTCGATGTTCACTTGCTGCTCATAAGTGAATGCTCTGTCTAGCATGCTAGCGTCAGCTAGTCATGAGTACTACAGCAGGTGCTTTAAAGTTTAATACTAATGGAATATGTGCTTGTTTTATTTTGCTTGTCTAGTTTTGGGGGAGTCCCCATACTATCTACGTTGGCGGTAAATCAGTCTTAACTGGCAAGCGTTGATTATTCATTGTCTATCAATACATGTTTAATGCAAATTCATCTTTGCAGCAGGGCGACTGGGATTTTATCTCTGCATTAGGTTTAACGGTAAATTATCTTTGCAGCAGGGATTTCATATTCGCTGCACTTCTACAGGATCTCATCAAGTGCGATGTCCTCTTAATCGAGCACGTTTTGCGTGATGTCAACGCAGCATGGTCAAGTAGACCATCATTTCAGCATGTCAACATGACCTTTTCTCTGCAGCATGTTTAATCTGTTCTTTTCTTGCAACACGGTTTATTGACCTCTATTTTAGCATGCTCATTGTAACCTCATCATCTTTGCAGCGTTATTAACATCATTTACCACGGACGTTGTATGTGGCTACCTTCATGACACCTGGCCTTTCATTCCAATCATTATTGCTTACTACTCTATCATTCAAAAATGCAGAGGCACTGCTCCATTTGTTGGCCACACTTCCCACTTCTGCCTTTTAATCATATAAATATATTTACTAAGCTTATTAGATCCCTAGTTATATTTTTCCTACTCTGGGGATTTTCCCCCATAGGAAGCTTGGTTTGTTCTTCATCTGAAGCTAGTTATTCTTAAATCTAATATTTCACCTCAGCAGTATTCAGGCTCTCGTTTAGGATAGTGGCTGCGACTACAGCGGCTAATCAAGGCATATCTGGTGCTTTGCTGCAATTGCTGGGTCGTCGGTCATCTTCTGCTTACTCCTCTTATATTCGTCCTGACATCAACGACGTCCTTACCGTCCAAAGATCCTTGAAGCTTTAATTCTGGTAAGCATGCATATAACTGGTGGTGGTGTGTTTTCACGGTCACTGTTATTATGTCTCTCATTTGCGGAGTTATCCCGCTTGTATCACATTTATTCTTTCCATGTCGTGGTTTCATGGCCAGTATTGCCATTGCCGGCCATTTGCCGAGAATAATAAAAAATGGTTAGGACTTTATTTCTCTTTTGGCCAGCATGCCATTCCGGCCACGTACCGAGGATAATAAAAAATGGTTGGGATTTTATTTTGCTTTGTTTGCTGGCCTGAATTGCCACTCCGGCGGGTATGCCGTGATTTGTTTTGCCGGCCTGAATTGCCGCATTGGCGGAAATGCCGTTATTTCTTTTGTCTTGCAGTCTGTTTTCCACCCTGACCGAATTGCGGGAATTATTTACTTCTGTTTTGGGGGCTGTATCACTACATCGACATTTCTATTTTCAGATCCGTTGCTGCAGGAGGTAAGTATTAAGGTGTATATGCTAGTATGTATGTATGCATTTATGAATGCATTTTACAGTATACATATTAAATATTTTATATCTTCTAATCTATAATTCCCGTCATGTTTTGGGGGGTTATGTTCCTGTTCTCTACCCCTTTAAAAATATCATTAATTTGATGGAGTCTAATCTCCAAAAGACATTGTACATTTTATCATGCAGTTGTACAATAAATATTTTTGCATATCTGCAAACGAAGTCTCTCTTGATTGAAATGCCCTGTGAATACCACTTCTGCCTCAAATAATGTGCGGCTTGTAACGTTTGCATCACGTCGTGCAACATTGCCTTATATTAACGTATCATTTTTTTAACTAAACAAACTTTATTCTTAATTGTCATATTACAATGTAGTGAAATTATATTACTGCATTTTAACCATAGATGATTTTAACCAATTGATGGACACCTCCTAGCGGAGATCACTCATCAAATCGTCCCTGTTACGTTAGTTTTGTCTGGTAACCATCATGAAATCCTTTGTCTCAAAGTCATGTCTGCCTCTACCACCCCACTTATCCTCGGTTTCCCCTGGCTGAGCCCCCATAACATAACATCACTCCATTCACAGTTGGAGCAGTCGCTGTCACTCCGAGTGTCTTGGTTCGGCTGTGCCTCCAGCAAAGGGTAGGCCTGCGCCTCTTGTTGTTCCTTCCGACCTGTCATCAGTAACCGTAAATAAGGACAAGGCGCTTTCGTTACCTCCCCATAGACGATTGTGCCATTTAGTTGCTTTCAGGGGCCCCTTTGCCATCAAGTCGTCTGTACAATCTGTCTTGACCAGAAAGAGAGGTGATGGAGAAGTACATTGGTGACTCTCTGGCTGCAGGCATCATCCGTCCCTCGTCGTCTCCTGTTGGTGCTGGGTTCTTTTTGTAGACAAAAAGGACAAGACTTTACGTCCATGTATTCATTTTCGGGATTATCGTCAAAAATAAATATCCCCTGCTGCTTATCAACTCCGCGTTCGAACCCCTCCAGGGCACCACAGTTTTTTCTAAACACGACCTTCGGAATGCCTATCACCTCATTAGGATCCAGCAGGGTGATGAGTGGAAAACTGCGTTTGGGGGATGCGTTGAGCGGGATGGGGGGGAATAAACTATATTGAAAAGCCTTCTAAAATTTTAGCTAGAGTGTCTATTTAGAATGAAGCCTGTTTGATCTGGCGCAATTATATATGAGATAACCGTCTCCAGTCTAGCTGCAAGAACCTTGGATTCAATTTTGGAGTCTACATTCAACAGAGAGATTGGGTGGTAGGAGGAGCAATGGAGTGGATTTTTACCCCCTTTTGGTAAACCCAGATGACAGAGATTGATTAATAGTTTGGTTAATTTTAACAGTGCAGGCCACATCAGTTTCCCAAATAAATAACTCAATTAAGTCAACTTAAAATAGATTGTAATGACTATAGGACAACTAAGAATCTGAAAACGTAATGACAATCATTAGTACAAAGATTAGTACCGCCATAGAAAATCAGTGTGCCAAGTTGTGTCTATGATGATGAGTGAGATAGTGAGCTAGCACTAACAAAAAAACTGACTGGTTTGGTCAGTAAGGCAAGGCAAGGCAAGGCAGTTGGTCAGTAGATGAGCTTTGGTCAGTAGATGAGCTTCCTCCAGAGATGCCTTCAGCAATAGGTCGCCCACTGTTTTGACTGAGGACCATCTCTTCAGCCTCTGTGGGTGGTGGTGGTGGGGACCCCCTCCTGTTTTTTGGGTTTCAGCCTTTTTTCTATTGGCTATAATGGAGGTTATTTGACCATTAAGCACAAATTTGGAGATTTTTATGTATGATGACATTTAATGTTACTTTCAAAAATACGAGCAGTTTTGGGATGTATATCTTCATATTTTATCTTCAAATACTGCCAAGTGCATGATGAATCGTGTTATCTGCATTTCTATGGGAAAAAAACAGATTTCAGACAACAGGGAAGAACTACAGGAAAGGAAGGACATCATCATGTAGCTGGGAGAGAGAGAGAGAGAGAGAGAGAGAGAGAGAGAGAGAGAGAGATATCTCGGAAGACATGTAAGTAACTAAATCTGCCATTTTTTTAACAGATCACAGCTGCTGCATATAACTCCGGGGGCTCTCGAGCTCAGGAGATTAAGTATTGTGTTTGCAGAATACCATATATGATACTAGTTACGATATGAGGATAAAATAAACCATTTGTCATGAAACATTTCTAAGTGAGATAGCTACATGTCACAGACAACACATATTTGGGGACTATAATGTCTCATATGACCTATGTCAGGGCTACAACTGGCTGAATCAAACCTGTAGTTAGTACAGTGCTAATACATTTTACCCTTTATTTACAACTGAACATCACTATTATAGTGTGCCGTATTGTTAGTTACTGCTGGACTCAAATCTCACCTGTAATCATCAGCTTGAAGTTAGGAAGTTCAAATGCACTTGAAATACACACGAGTGACACCAATCTTGTCATCAGACTGTAAAAAAAGTTTGTCACACATAATCAAGATGCATAATTTACGCCACCTCATAGATTCTACCCATTGCAAATATTTTGTTGTGCAAATTGTGGACAAGGTCAAATGTTTTATTTTACACCACCAAGTCAGTAGGCCTACTTGTAACACACTGCTATACAGTAATTATTTTGAGTCATATTTCTGTATTTATTGTAGTTAGGTATCTCTCTCTCTCTCTCCCTCAACCAACGGGATATTACAATTTATGACAGGGTGGAGCTGCAGAGGCCAAGTCAGTGTTTGGGAAATGTTGCCGATTTTCAATCCTTCCTGATTTATCTGCGGGTGAATGCGGACCTCCGGGTATTGCTGCCATTTATCTGCATGTAATGCAGTAGAGAAAATCTGCAAACTTTCCCTTAAAGGAGAACTTTAAAGGAGAGCAATTTTTACGGTAATCTTGATAACTATAAATATGCAAGACCTGTCAATAGAAAAAAAAAACGAGCCAAATCGGTGCTAGCAACACGGAGCTGCTGCAGCTAATGCCCGGCGCTCCCACTTAGCTAAAACGGCAGTTTTGGGGGACATAAGATAAAGAGTGCCTTTGTGCCTCTTAACAGACACAAAATGCAATTACAATGTTTGTGCAACATGAACAGGGCCCTTACATGACAACAAGATGCGTTTTCAACTCAGACATTGTTTAAATTCACCTACCCTGTTAGCTGCTAGCTGCCGTCTGGGATGAGTGAGCGTGTTCAGCCAGGCTTCGGTAATAATCATCACGCAGAAGTTCCATGTGTATTTGTAGCATATATATCCATTTTGTGTGTGATCCATCTAGCGTTGGTGAGTAGGAGTCTTGGCAGTGGCGATCAGTGTGGTAGTTTCCTTAGGCCCGACCGGCGTCCTTGCTTCTGTTTCCTCCCCGCCTGCCGCGGCCGACAACAATCCAACGAGTGCCCGCTGGTCTGGTGGATGTCCTCCAGAAGACCGCTCATGCCTTCGTGGCGAAAAATGTTAGTTTATTTCCTCCTCAAAAATAGCTAATTGAGCACTGTAGTGGTTATGACCATATTAGTGACTATGTAACTACATGGAAATGGACCAAATTATGTCTGTACCTTGTACAGTAAAATAGTGTTACAGAAGGCTAGGTAGCTCGCGCTTGGAGCAGCTGCTTCATCTGCCTGTTGCCCCATCTGTCTTGTTCTTTCCAACTCTTGTGAGGCTAGTTCTTTGTCTGTATACTCGGGTTCGAATAAATAAGGACGACCATCAAACTCAAAAGGCTATTCAGTGTGTTGTATATTTGCTATATTCTCCATAGTTACGTTACTCCAAGTTTCTTCCCTTGTGAACACCTCCGTTCTTCACTCTTCACACACTAAGCTCCAATCTGCACACCGCTGTTTATCTTTTCCTGCTACAACTGAATTCCCAGGAGACAGAGCGAGGCTTTTGCTCTGATACATATTCATTTTGCCGAGATATGCTAAAGTTCATGTTTTGTGGCTAGCTAGGAAAATTAGTTTGGTCGTAAAATGCACATAGTTTAACTTTTGATAACTTTGGGTCACGTCCATCTGGCGATGCTACGTACCAGATTTCTTGCAGATCAGTCGCACGGCCTAAGAGAAGATAGAAAAAGTTGGTTTTGCGCATTGCGCAATATTGCTAAAAACCTTCTTAGCGGCCTATATCATCAGATACAGCTGGATTCAAGGAACACAAGAATGTAAGGTTTTCTAATTTGCGATGTGTAATGTGGGAGTTATAGGCAAAAACACGTTTGACCTCATTCTAGCCCCCCCTAGTGGTCCATATGTGTAATGTTTGGTATGTGAGGTACATCTACACTGTAAATTTGAAGTTGCTCACATTACTGTAAGTGGTGAATCCAAACCTGGGTCGCATTGGCCACGCCCACTTTGACAAATCAGTACCCCACTGTAGGCGTGGCCTCAGGAGTGGCCCTAGATGGTACCATCCAAATTTCGTAAAAATCGGATGAGCCATTCATGAACGTTATGTAGTTGTAGCGCCTCCTAGTGGCCAATTTCTGTAACATTTGTTTTGGAGGCCCATATGGTCATGGCAAACAAGAATCTAAGGTTTGGCTTGGATAGCATTTATTTTAATCGAGATATGGTAAAGTTCGTGTTTTCGTTGCTAGCTACACAAATTTGTTTTTATCCGATAAAAATTCTTTTGATAACTTTTTGTCAGGTCGGTCTGGAGATGCTACGTACCAAGTTTTGTGCAGATTGGTTG
>NW_027595691.1:0-21582 GCF_031162955.1 Sander vitreus | reverse complement strand
TTACAGTACCGAAAAAAAAGAGCAAAAAAAAGCAATTCAACTTGTTGGTTCGAAGATGAATGTAGTTGAACTACCAGAGAGCTACTGCAAAATGTATAGGTGCACTACTAGTGTGATTACATGTAGTTGAGTACTCCTCAACCCCCAAACTGCGTCTTCAACAGTTTTGAGAACCTCTGGGGTTCATCGTCTTTAAATAGCTTGTTTTCACTTGGTACACTCGCTTACGGCCATACCACCCTGAACACGCCCGATCTCGTCCGATCTCGGAAGCTAAGCAGGGTCGGGCCGGGTCAGTACTTGGATGGGAGACCGCCTGGGAATACCCGGTGCTGTAAGCTTTTCTTTTCCGTCAGCAGAGGGCGCTAGTAATGGTCAAATGAAGCAAAGCAAAACACTGTCTTCATTTTCTGAGCTCACTAGATGCCACTTTCTGTTCAACAAAGGGTTGAAAACACACTGAATTGCCATTCCTTTAACCCTTTTCTTTGAACAGAGATTGCCATCTAGTGAGCTTAGAAAATAAAGACAGTGGTTTGCAAAGCTTCATTTCACCATCGCCAGAGGCGCTACTCCTCCTTTGCTGGAGACAGAGCTGACAAGGAAACTGTACGGAGGATGCAACTTTTTTTTTGGAAGCAACATCTTTAATTAAAACTAAAATAAACAACCTCACAGTGTTCAACAATTCAAGTAGGAGTTCATGCACTTTGACCATGAATTCTTTGTTCTTGTTCTTCAAGATTGTGCCGATCTGGATAGTTTTGAAATCAAAGATATCTACATTTTGGATCATGCAAATTTACGGAAGACGACAAGTCACTCAAGTCTGAGTAAAGGTAAAGTTCAAAAGAATTGAGAAATAATTACAGTAATGAAAAAAAATAAACATGGAAATACATACATGTAAGAATACATATAGCAACAGGCTAAATGAATGAATAAATATGGAACAAAACAAATGAAAGAATGCTTAAAAAAATACAGCAGTGTTAATTACAGTACCGAAAAAAAAGAGCAAAAAAAAGCAATTCAACTTGTTGGTTCGAAGATGAATGTAGTTGAACTACCAGAGAGCTACTGCAAAATGTATAGGTGCACTACTAGTGTGATTACATGTAGTTGAGTACTCCTCAACCCCCAAACTGCGTCTTCAACAGTTTTGAGAACCTCTGGGGTTCATCGTCTTTAAATAGCTTGTTTTCACTTGGTACACTCGCTTACGGCCATACCACCCTGAACACGCCCGATCTCGTCCGATCTCGGAAGCTAAGCAGGGTCGGGCCGGGTCAGTACTTGGATGGGAGACCGCCTGGGAATACCCGGTGCTGTAAGCTTTTTCTTTTCCGTCAGCAGAGGGCGCTAGTAATGGTCAAATGAAGCAAAAGCAAAACACTGTCTTCATTTTCTGAGCTCACTAGATGCCACTTTCTGTTCAACAAAGGGTTGAAAACACACTGAATTGCCATTCCTTTAACCCTTTTCTTTGAACAGAGATTGCCATCTAGTGAGCTTAGAAAATAAAGACAGTGGTTTGCAAAGCTTCATTTCACCATCGCCAGAGGCGCTACTCCTCCTTTGCTGGAGACAGAGCTGACAAGGAAACTGTACGGAGGATGCAACTTTTTTTTTGGAAGCAACATCTTTAATTAAAACTAAAATAAACAACCTCACAGTGTTCAACAATTCAAGTAGGAGTTCATGCACTTTGACCATGAATTCTTTGTTCTTGTTCTTCAAGATTGTGCCGATCTGGATAGTTTTGAAATCAAAGATATCTACATTTTGGATCATGCAAATTTACGGAAGAGCGACAAGTCACTCAAGTCTGAGTAAAGGTAAAGTTCAAAAGAATTGAGAAATAATTACAGTAATGAAAAAAAATAAACATGGAAATACATACATGTAAGAATACATATAGCAACAGGCTAAATGAATGAATAAATATGGAACAAAACAAATGAAAGAATGCTTAAAAAAATACAGCAGTGTTAATTACAGTACCGAAAAAAAAGAGCAAAAAAAAGCAATTCAACTTGTTGGTTCGAAGATGAATGTAGTTGAACTACCAGAGAGCTACTGCAAAATGTATAGGTGCACTACTAGTGTGATTACATGTAGTTGAGTACTCCTCAACCCCCAAACTGCGTCTTCAACAGTTTTGAGAACCTCTGGGGGTTCATCGTCTTTAAATAGCTTGTTTTCACTTGGTACACTCGCTTACGGCCATACCACCCTGAACACGCCCGATCTCGTCCGATCTCGGAAGCTAAGCAGGGGTCGGGCCGGGTCAGTACTTGGATGGGAGACCGCCTGGGAATACCCGGTGCTGTAAGCTTTTCTTTTCCGTCAGCAGAGGGCGCTAGTAATGGTCAAATGAAGCAAAGCAAAACACTGTCTTCATTTTCTGAGCTCACTAGATGCCACTTTCTGTTCAACAAAGGGTTGAAAACACACTGAATTGCCATTCCTTTAACCCTTTTCTTTGAACAGAGATTGCCATCTAGTGAGCTTAGAAAATAAAGACAGTGGTTTGCAAAGCTTCATTTCACCATCGCCAGAGGCGCTACTCCTCCTTTGCTGGAGACAGAGCTGACAAGGAAACTGTACGGAGGATGCAACTTTTTTTTTGGAAGCAACATCTTTAATTAAAACTAAAATAAACAACCTCACAGTGTTCAACAATTCAAGTAGGAGTTCATGCACTTTGACCATGAATTCTTTGTTCTTGTTCTTCAAGATTGTGCCGATCTGGATAGTTTTGAAATCAAAGATATCTACATTTTGGATCATGCAAATTTACGGAAGACGACAAGTCACTCAAGTCTGAGTAAAGGTAAAGTTCAAAAGAATTGAGAAATAATTACAGTAATGAAAAAAAATAAACATGGAAATACATACATGTAAGAATACATATAGCAACAGGCTAAATGAATGAATAAATATGGAACAAAACAAATGAAAGAATGCTTAAAAAATACAGCAGTGTTAATTACAGTACCGAAAAAAAAGAGCAAAAAAAAGCAATTCAACTTGTTGGTTCGAAGATGAATGTAGTTGAACTACCAGAGAGCTACTGCAAAATGTATAGGTGCACTACTAGTGTGATTACATGTAGTTGAGTACTCCTCAACCCCCAAACTGCGTCTTCAACAGTTTTGAGAACCTCTGGGGTTCATCGTCTTTAAATAGCTTGTTTTTCACTTGGTACACTCGCTTACGGCCATACCACCCTGAACACGCCCGATCTCGTCCGATCTCGGAAGCTAAGCAGGGTCGGGCCGGGTCAGTACTTGGATGGGAGACCGCCTGGGAATACCCGGTGCTGTAAGCTTTTCTTTTCCGTCAGCAGAGGGCGCTAGTAATGGTCAAATGAAGCAAAGCAAAACACTGTCTTCATTTTCTGAGCTCACTAGATGCCACTTTCTGTTCAACAAAGGGTTGAAAAACACACTGAATTGCCATTCCTTTAACCCTTTTCTTTGAACAGAGATTGCCATCTAGTGAGCTTAGAAAATAAAGACAGTGGTTTGCAAAGCTTCATTTCACCATCGCCAGAGGCGCTACTCCTCCTTTGCTGGAGACAGAGCTGACAAGGAAACTGTACGGAGGATGCAACTTTTTTTTTGGAAGCAACATCTTTAATTAAAACTAAAATAAACAACCTCACAGTGTTCAACAATTCAAGTAGGAGTTCATGCACTTTGACCATGAATTCTTTGTTCTTGTTCTTCAAGATTGTGCCGATCTGGATAGTTTTGAAATCAAAGATATCTACATTTTGGATCATGCAAATTTACGGAAGACGACAAGTCACTCAAGTCTGAGTAAAGGTAAAGTTCAAAAGAATTGAGAAATAATTACAGTAATGAAAAAAAATAAACATGGAAATACATACATGTAAGAATACATATAGCAACAGGCTAAATGAATGAATAAATATGGAACAAAACAAATGAAAGAATGCTTAAAAAATACAGCAGTGTTAATTACAGTACCGAAAAAAAAGAGCAAAAAAAAGCAATTCAACTTGTTGGTTCGAAGATGAATGTAGTTGAACTACCAGAGAGCTACTGCAAAATGTATAGGTGCACTACTAGTGTGATTACATGTAGTTGAGTACTCCTCAACCCCCAAACTGCGTCTTCAACAGTTTTGAGAACCTCTGGGGTTCATCGTCTTTAAATAGCTTGTTTTCACTTGGTACACTCGCTTACGGCCATACCACCCTGAACACGCCCGATCTCGTCCGATCTCGGAAGCTAAGCAGGGTCGGGCCGGGTCAGTACTTGGATGGGAGACCGCCTGGGAATACCCGGTGCTGTAAGCTTTTCTTTTCCGTCAGCAGAGGGCGCTAGTAATGGTCAAATGAAGCAAAGCAAAACACTGTCTTCATTTTCTGAGCTCACTAGATGCCACTTTCTGTTCAACAAAGGGTTGAAAACACACTGAATTGCCATTCCTTTAACCCTTTTCTTTGAACAGAGATTGCCATCTAGTGAGCTTAGAAAATAAAGACAGTGGTTTGCAAAGCTTCATTTCACCATCGCCAGAGGCGCTACTCCTCCTTTGCTGGAGACAGAGCTGACAAGGAAACTGTACGGAGGATGCAACTTTTTTTTTGGAAGCAACATCTTTAATTAAAACTAAAATAAACAACCTCACAGTGTTCAACAATTCAAGTAGGAGTTCATGCACTTTGACCATGAATTCTTTGTTCTTGTTCTTCAAGATTGTGCCGATCTGGATAGTTTTGAAATCAAAGATATCTACATTTTGGATCATGCAAATTTACGGAAGACGACAAGTCACTCAAGTCTGAGTAAAGGTAAAGTTCAAAAGAATTGAGAAATAATTACAGTAATGAAAAAAAATAAACATGGAAATACATACATGTAAGAATACATATAGCAACAGGCTAAATGAATGAATAAATATGGAACAAAACAAATGAAAGAATGCTTAAAAAAATACAGCAGTGTTAATTACAGTACCGAAAAAAAGAGAGCAAAAAAAAGCAATTCAACTTGTTGGTTCGAAGATGAATGTAGTTGAACTACCAGAGAGCTACTGCAAAATGTATAGGTGCACTACTAGTGTGATTACATGTAGTTGAGTACTCCTCAACCCCCAAACTGCGTCTTCAACAGTTTTGAGAACCTCTGGGGTTCATCGTCTTTAAATAGCTTGTTTTCACTTGGTACACTCGCTTACGGCCATACCACCCTGAACACGCCCGATCTCGTCCGATCTCGGAAGCTAAGCAGGGTCGGGCCGGGTCAGTACTTGGATGGGAGACCGCCTGGGAATACCCGGTGCTGTAAGCTTTTCTTTTCCGTCAGCAGAGGGCGCTAGTAATGGTCAAATGAAGCAAAGCAAAACACTGTCTTCATTTTCTGAGCTCACTAGATGCCACTTTCTGTTCAACAAAGGGTTGAAAAACACACTGAATTGCCATTCCTTTAACCCTTTTCTTTGAACAGAGATTGCCATCTAGTGAGCTTAGAAAAATAAAGACAGTGGTTTGCAAAGCTTCATTTCACCATCGCCAGAGGCGCTACTCCTCCTTTGCTGGAGACAGAGCTGACAAGGAAACTGTACGGAGGATGCAACTTTTTTTTTGGAAGCAACATCTTTAATTAAAACTAAAATAAACAACCTCACAGTGTTCAACAATTCAAGTAGGAGTTCATGCACTTTGACCATGAATTCTTTGTTCTTGTTCTTCAAGATTGTGCCGATCTGGATAGTTTTGAAATCAAAGATATCTACATTTTGGATCATGCAAATTTACGGAAGACGACAAGTCACTCAAGTCTGAGTAAAGGTAAAGTTCAAAAGAATTGAGAAATAATTACAGTAATGAAAAAAAATAAACATGGAAATACATACATGTAAGAATACATATAGCAACAGGCTAAATGAATGAATAAATATGGAACAAAACAAATGAAAGAATGCTTAAAAAATACAGCAGTGTTAATTACAGTACCGAAAAAAAAGAGCAAAAAAAAGCAATTCAACTTGTTGGTTCGAAGATGAATGTAGTTGAACTACCAGAGAGCTACTGCAAAATGTATAGGTGCACTACTAGTGTGATTACATGTAGTTGAGTACTCCTCAACCCCCAAACTGCGTCTTCAACAGTTTTGAGAACCTCTGGGGTTCATCGTCTTTAAATAGCTTGTTTTCACTTGGTACACTCGCTTACGGCCATACCACCCTGAACACGCCCGATCTCGTCCGATCTCGGAAGCTAAGCAGGGTCGGGCCGGGTCAGTACTTGGATGGGAGACCGCCTGGGAATACCCGGTGCTGTAAGCTTTTCTTTTCCGTCAGCAGAGGGCGCTAGTAATGGTCAAATGAAGCAAAGCAAAAACACTGTCTTCATTTTCTGAGCTCACTAGATGCCACTTTCTGTTCAACAAAGGGTTGAAAACACACTGAATTGCCATTCCTTTAACCCTTTTCTTTGAACAGAGATTGCCATCTAGTGAGCTTAGAAAATAAAGACAGTGGTTTGCAAAGCTTCATTTCACCATCGCCAGAGGCGCTACTCCTCCTTTGCTGGAGACAGAGCTGACAAGGAAACTGTACGGAGGATGCAACTTTTTTTTTGGAAGCAACATCTTTAATTAAAACTAAAATAAACAACCTCACAGTGTTCAACAATTCAAGTAGGAGTTCATGCACTTTGACCATGAATTCTTTGTTCTTGTTCTTCAAGATTGTGCCGATCTGGATAGTTTTGAAATCAAAGATATCTACATTTTGGATCATGCAAATTTACGGAAGACGACAAGTCACTCAAGTCTGAGTAAAGGTAAAGTTCAAAAGAATTGAGAAATAATTACAGTAATGAAAAAAAATAAACATGGAAATACATACATGTAAGAATACATATAGCAACAGGCTAAATGAATGAATAAATATGGAACAAAACAAATGAAAGAATGCTTAAAAAAATACAGCAGTGTTAATTACAGTACCGAAAAAAAAGAGCAAAAAAAAGCAATTCAACTTGTTGGTTCGAAGATGAATGTAGTTGAACTACCAGAGAGCTACTGCAAAATGTATAGGTGCACTACTAGTGTGATTACATGTAGTTGAGTACTCCTCAACCCCCAAACTGCGTCTTCAACAGTTTTGAGAACCTCTGGGGTTCATCGTCTTTAAATAGCTTGTTTTCACTTGGTACACTCGCTTACGGCCATACCACCCTGAACACGCCCGATCTCGTCCGATCTCGGAAGCTAAGCAGGGTCGGGCCGGGTCAGTACTTGGATGGGAGACCGCCTGGGAATACCCGGTGCTGTAAGCTTTTCTTTTCCGTCAGCAGAGGGCGCTAGTAATGGTCAAATGAAGCAAAGCAAAACACTGTCTTCATTTTCTGAGCTCACTAGATGCCACTTTCTGTTCAACAAAGGGTTGAAAACACACTGAATTGCCATTCCTTTAACCCTTTTCTTTGAACAGAGATTGCCATCTAGTGAGCTTAGAAAATAAAGACAGTGGTTTGCAAAGCTTCATTTCACCATCGCCAGAGGCGCTACTCCTCCTTTGCTGGAGACAGAGCTGACAAGGAAACTGTACGGAGGATGCAACTTTTTTTTTGGAAGCAACATCTTTAATTAAAACTAAAATAAACAACCTCACAGTGTTCAACAATTCAAGTAGGAGTTCATGCACTTTGACCATGAATTCTTTGTTCTTGTTCTTCAAGATTGTGCCGATCTGGATAGTTTTGAAATCAAAGATATCTACATTTTGGATCATGCAAATTTACGGAAGACGACAAGTCACTCAAGTCTGAGTAAAGGTAAAGTTCAAAAGAATTGAGAAATAATTACAGTAATGAAAAAAAATAAACATGGAAATACATACATGTAAGAATACATATAGCAACAGGCTAAATGAATGAATAAATATGGAACAAAACAAATGAAAGAATGCTTAAAAAATACAGCAGTGTTAATTACAGTACCGAAAAAAAAGAGAGCAAAAAAAAGCAATTCAACTTGTTGGTTCGAAGATGAATGTAGTTGAACTACCAGAGAGCTACTGCAAAATGTATAGGTGCACTACTAGTGTGATTACATGTAGTTGAGTACTCCTCAACCCCCAAACTGCGTCTTCAACAGTTTTGAGAACCTCTGGGGTTCATCGTCTTTAAATAGCTTGTTTTCACTTGGTACACTCGCTTACGGCCATACCACCCTGAACACGCCCGATCTCGTCCGATCTCGGAAGCTAAGCAGGGTCGGGCCGGGTCAGTACTTGGATGGGAGACCGCCTGGGAATACCCGGTGCTGTAAGCTTTTCTTTTCCGTCAGCAGAGGGCGCTAGTAATGGTCAAATGAAGCAAAGCAAAACACTGTCTTCATTTTCTGAGCTCACTAGATGCCACTTTCTGTTCAACAAAGGGTTGAAAACACACTGAATTGCCATTCCTTTAACCCTTTTCTTTGAACAGAGATTGCCATCTAGTGAGCTTAGAAAAATAAAGACAGTGGTTTGCAAAGCTTCATTTCACCATCGCCAGAGGCGCTACTCCTCCTTTGCTGGAGACAGAGCTGACAAGGAAACTGTACGGAGGATGCAACTTTTTTTTTGGAAGCAACATCTTTAATTAAAACTAAAATAAACAACCTCACAGTGTTCAACAATTCAAGTAGGAGTTCATGCACTTTGACCATGAATTCTTTGTTCTTGTTCTTCAAGATTGTGCCGATCTGGATAGTTTTGAAATCAAAGATATCTACATTTTGGATCATGCAAATTTACGGAAGACGACAAGTCACTCAAGTCTGAGTAAAGGTAAAGTTCAAAAGAATTGAGAAATAATTACAGTAATGAAAAAAAATAAACATGGAAATACATACATGTAAGAATACATATAGCAACAGGCTAAATGAATGAATAAATATGGAACAAAACAAATGAAAGAATGCTTAAAAAATACAGCAGTGTTAATTACAGTACCGAAAAAAAGAGAGCAAAAAAAAGCAATTCAACTTGTTGGTTCGAAGATGAATGTAGTTGAACTACCAGAGAGCTACTGCAAAATGTATAGGTGCACTACTAGTGTGATTACATGTAGTTGAGTACTCCTCAACCCCCAAACTGCGTCTTCAACAGTTTTGAGAACCTCTGGGGTTCATCGTCTTTAAATAGCTTGTTTTCACTTGGTACACTCGCTTACGGCCATACCACCCTGAACACGCCCGATCTCGTCCGATCTCGGAAGCTAAGCAGGGTCGGGCCGGGTCAGTACTTGGATGGGAGACCGCCTGGGAATACCCGGTGCTGTAAGCTTTTCTTTTCCGTCAGCAGAGGGCGCTAGTAATGGTCAAATGAAGCAAAGCAAAACACTGTCTTCATTTTCTGAGCTCACTAGATGCCACTTTCTGTTCAACAAAGGGTTGAAAACACACTGAATTGCCATTCCTTTAACCCTTTTCTTTGAACAGAGATTGCCATCTAGTGAGCTTAGAAAATAAAGACAGTGGTTTGCAAAGCTTCATTTCACCATCGCCAGAGGCGCTACTCCTCCTTTGCTGGAGACAGAGCTGACAAGGAAACTGTACGGAGGATGCAACTTTTTTTTTGGAAGCAACATCTTTAATTAAAACTAAAATAAACAACCTCACAGTGTTCAACAATTCAAGTAGGAGTTCATGCACTTTGACCATGAATTCTTTGTTCTTGTTCTTCAAGATTGTGCCGATCTGGATAGTTTTGAAATCAAAGATATCTACATTTTGGATCATGCAAATTTACGGAAGACGACAAGTCACTCAAGTCTGAGTAAAGGTAAAGTTCAAAAGAATTGAGAAATAATTACAGTAATGAAAAAAAATAAACATGGAAATACATACATGTAAGAATACATATAGCAACAGGCTAAATGAATGAATAAATATGGAACAAAACAAATGAAAGAATGCTTAAAAAAATACAGCAGTGTTAATTACAGTACCGAAAAAAAAGAGCAAAAAAAAGCAATTCAACTTGTTGGTTCGAAGATGAATGTAGTTGAACTACCAGAGAGCTACTGCAAAATGTATAGGTGCACTACTAGTGTGATTACATGTAGTTGAGTACTCCTCAACCCCCAAACTGCGTCTTCAACAGTTTTGAGAACCTCTGGGGTTCATCGTCTTTAAATAGCTTGTTTTCACTTGGTACACTCGCTTACGGCCATACCACCCTGAACACGCCCGATCTCGTCCGATCTCGGAAGCTAAGCAGGGTCGGGCCGGGTCAGTACTTGGATGGGAGACCGCCTGGGAATACCCGGTGCTGTAAGCTTTTCTTTTCCGTCAGCAGAGGGCGCTAGTAATGGTCAAATGAAGCAAAGCAAAACACTGTCTTCATTTTCTGAGCTCACTAGATGCCACTTTCTGTTCAACAAAGGGTTGAAAACACACTGAATTGCCATTCCTTTAACCCTTTTCTTTGAACAGAGATTGCCATCTAGTGAGCTTAGAAAAATAAAGACAGTGGTTTGCAAAGCTTCATTTCACCATCGCCAGAGGCGCTACTCCTCCTTTGCTGGAGACAGAGCTGACAAGGAAACTGTACGGAGGATGCAACTTTTTTTTTGGAAGCAACATCTTTAATTAAAACTAAAATAAACAACCTCACAGTGTTCAACAATTCAAGTAGGAGTTCATGCACTTTGACCATGAATTCTTTGTTCTTGTTCTTCAAGATTGTGCCGATCTGGATAGTTTTGAAATCAAAGATATCTACATTTTGGATCATGCAAATTTACGGAAGACGACAAGTCACTCAAGTCTGAGTAAAGGTAAAGTTCAAAAGAATTGAGAAATAATTACAGTAATGAAAAAAAATAAACATGGAAATACATACATGTAAGAATACATATAGCAACAGGCTAAATGAATGAATAAATATGGAACAAAACAAATGAAAGAATGCTTAAAAAAATACAGCAGTGTTAATTACAGTACCGAAAAAAAAGAGCAAAAAAAAGCAATTCAACTTGTTGGTTCGAAGATGAATGTAGTTGAACTACCAGAGAGCTACTGCAAAATGTATAGGTGCACTACTAGTGTGATTACATGTAGTTGAGTACTCCTCAACCCCCAAACTGCGTCTTCAACAGTTTTGAGAACCTCTGGGGTTCATCGTCTTTAAATAGCTTGTTTTCACTTGGTACACTCGCTTACGGCCATACCACCCTGAACACGCCCGATCTCGTCCGATCTCGGAAGCTAAGCAGGGTCGGGCCGGGTCAGTACTTGGATGGGAGACCGCCTGGGAATACCCGGTGCTGTAAGCTTTTCTTTTCCGTCAGCAGAGGGCGCTAGTAATGGTCAAATGAAGCAAAGCAAAACACTGTCTTCATTTTCTGAGCTCACTAGATGCCACTTTCTGTTCAACAAAGGGTTGAAAAACACACTGAATTGCCATTCCTTTAACCCTTTTCTTTGAACAGAGATTGCCATCTAGTGAGCTTAGAAAATAAAGACAGTGGTTTGCAAAGCTTCATTTCACCATCGCCAGAGGCGCTACTCCTCCTTTGCTGGAGACAGAGCTGACAAGGAAACTGTACGGAGGATGCAACTTTTTTTTTGGAAGCAACATCTTTAATTAAAACTAAAATAAACAACCTCACAGTGTTCAACAATTCAAGTAGGAGTTCATGCACTTTGACCATGAATTCTTTGTTCTTGTTCTTCAAGATTGTGCCGATCTGGATAGTTTTGAAATCAAAGATATCTACATTTTGGATCATGCAAATTTACGGAAGGCGACAAGTCACTCAAGTCTGAGTAAAGGTAAAGTTCAAAAGAATTGAGAAATAATTACAGTAATGAAAAAAAATAAACATGGAAATACATACATGTAAGAATACATATAGCAACAGGCTAAATGAATGAATAAATATGGAACAAAACAAATGAAAGAATGCTTAAAAAATACAGCAGTGTTAATTACAGTACCGAAAAAAAAGAGCAAAAAAAAGCAATTCAACTTGTTGGTTCGAAGATGAATGTAGTTGAACTACCAGAGAGCTACTGCAAAATGTATAGGTGCACTACTAGTGTGATTACATGTAGTTGAGTACTCCTCAACCCCAAACTGCGTCTTCAACAGTTTTGAGAACCTCTGGGGTTCATCGTCTTTAAATAGCTTGTTTTCACTTGGTACACTCGCTTACGGCCATACCACCCTGAACACGCCCGATCTCGTCCGATCTCGGAAGCTAAGCAGGGTCGGGCCGGGTCAGTACTTGGATGGGAGACCGCCTGGGAATACCCGGTGCTGTAAGCTTTTCTTTTCCGTCAGCAGAGGGCGCTAGTAATGGTCAAATGAAGCAAAGCAAAACACTGTCTTCATTTTCTGAGCTCACTAGATGCCACTTTCTGTTCAACAAAGGGTTGAAAACACACTGAATTGCCATTCCTTTAACCCTTTTCTTTGAACAGAGATTGCCATCTAGTGAGCTTAGAAAAATAAAGACAGTGGTTTGCAAAGCTTCATTTCACCATCGCCAGAGGCGCTACTCCTCCTTTGCTGGAGACAGAGCTGACAAGGAAACTGTACGGAGGATGCAACTTTTTTTTTGGAAGCAACATCTTTAATTAAAACTAAAATAAACAACCTCACAGTGTTCAACAATTCAAGTAGGAGTTCATGCACTTTGACCATGAATTCTTTGTTCTTGTTCTTCAAGATTGTGCCGATCTGGATAGTTTTGAAATCAAAGATATCTACATTTTGGATCATGCAAATTTACGGAAGACGACAAGTCACTCAAGTCTGAGTAAAGGTAAAGTTCAAAAGAATTGAGAAATAATTACAGTAATGAAAAAAATAAACATGGAAATACATACATGTAAGAATACATATAGCAACAGGCTAAATGAATGAATAAATATGGAACAAAACAAATGAAAGAATGCTTAAAAAAATACAGCAGTGTTAATTACAGTACCGAAAAAAAAGAGCAAAAAAAAGCAATTCAACTTGTTGGTTCGAAGATGAATGTAGTTGAACTACCAGAGAGCTACTGCAAAATGTATAGGTGCACTACTAGTGTGATTACATGTAGTTGAGTACTCCTCAACCCCCAAACTGCGTCTTCAACAGTTTTGAGAACCTCTGGGGTTCATCGTCTTTAAATAGCTTGTTTTCACTTGGTACACTCGCTTACGGCCATACCACCCTGAACACGCCCGATCTCGTCCGATCTCGGAAGCTAAGCAGGGTCGGGCCGGGTCAGTACTTGGATGGGAGACCGCCTGGGAATACCCGGTGCTGTAAGCTTTTCTTTTCCGTCAGCAGAGGGCGCTAGTAATGGTCAAATGAAGCAAAGCAAAACACTGTCTTCATTTTCTGAGCTCACTAGATGCCACTTTCTGTTCAACAAAGGGTTGAAAACACACTGAATTGCCATTCCTTTAACCCTTTTCTTTGAACAGAGATTGCCATCTAGTGAGCTTAGAAAAATAAAGACAGTGGTTTGCAAAGCTTCATTTCACCATCGCCAGAGGCGCTACTCCTCCTTTGCTGGAGACAGAGCTGACAAGGAAACTGTACGGAGGATGCAACTTTTTTTTTGGGAAGCAACATCTTTAATTAAAACTAAAATAAACAACCTCACAGTGTTCAACAATTCAAGTAGGAGTTCATGCACTTTGACCATGAATTCTTTGTTCTTGTTCTTCAAGATTGTGCCGATCTGGATAGTTTTGAAATCAAAGATATCTACATTTTGGATCATGCAAATTTACGGAAGACGACAAGTCACTCAAGTCTGAGTAAAGGTAAAGTTCAAAAGAATTGAGAAATAATTACAGTAATGAAAAAAAATAAACATGGAAATACATACATGTAAGAATACATATAGCAACAGGCTAAATGAATGAATAAATATGGAACAAAACAAATGAAAGAATGCTTAAAAAATACAGCAGTGTTAATTACAGTACCGAAAAAAAAGAGCAAAAAAAAGCAATTCAACTTGTTGGTTCGAAGATGAATGTAGTTGAACTACCAGAGAGCTACTGCAAAATGTATAGGTGCACTACTAGTGTGATTACATGTAGTTGAGTACTCCTCAACCCCCAAACTGCGTCTTCAACAGTTTTGAGAACCTCTGGGGTTCATCGTCTTTAAATAGCTTGTTTTCACTTGGTACACTCGCTTACGGCCATACCACCCTGAACACGCCCGATCTCGTCCGATCTCGGAAGCTAAGCAGGGTCGGGCCGGGTCAGTACTTGGATGGGAGACCGCCTGGGAATACCCGGTGCTGTAAGCTTTTCTTTTCCGTCAGCAGAGGGCGCTAGTAATGGTCAAATGAAGCAAAGCAAAACACTGTCTTCATTTTCTGAGCTCACTAGATGCCACTTTCTGTTCAACAAAGGGTTGAAAACACACTGAATTGCCATTCCTTTAACCCTTTTCTTTGAACAGAGATTGCCATCTAGTGAGCTTAGAAAAATAAAGACAGTGGTTTGCAAAGCTTCATTTCACCATCGCCAGAGGCGCTACTCCTCCTTTGCTGGAGACAGAGCTGACAAGGAAACTGTACGGAGGATGCAACTTTTTTTTTGGAAGCAACATCTTTAATTAAAACTAAAATAAACAACCTCACAGTGTTCAACAATTCAAGTAGGAGTTCATGCACTTTGACCATGAATTCTTTGTTCTTGTTCTTCAAGATTGTGCCGATCTGGATAGTTTTGAAATCAAAGATATCTACATTTTGGATCATGCAAATTTACGGAAGACGACAAGTCACTCAAGTCTGAGTAAAGGTAAAGTTCAAAAGAATTGAGAAATAATTACAGTAATGAAAAAAAATAAACATGGAAATACATACATGTAAGAATACATATAGCAACAGGCTAAATGAATGAATAAATATGGAACAAAACAAATGAAAGAATGCTTAAAAAATACAGCAGTGTTAATTACAGTACCGAAAAAAAAGAGAGCAAAAAAAAGCAATTCAACTTGTTGGTTCGAAGATGAATGTAGTTGAACTACCAGAGAGCTACTGCAAAATGTATAGGTGCACTACTAGTGTGATTACATGTAGTTGAGTACTCCTCAACCCCCAAACTGCGTCTTCAACAGTTTTGAGAACCTCTGGGGTTCATCGTCTTTAAATAGCTTGTTTTCACTTGGTACACTCGCTTACGGCCATACCACCCTGAACACGCCCGATCTCGTCCGATCTCGGAAGCTAAGCAGGGTCGGGCCGGGTCAGTACTTGGATGGGAGACCGCCTGGGAATACCCGGTGCTGTAAGCTTTTTCTTTTCCGTCAGCAGAGGGCGCTAGTAATGGTCAAATGAAGCAAAGCAAAAACACTGTCTTCATTTTCTGAGCTCACTAGATGCCACTTTCTGTTCAACAAAGGGTTGAAAACACACTGAATTGCCATTCCTTTAACCCTTTTCTTTGAACAGAGATTGCCATCTAGTGAGCTTAGAAAATAAAGACAGTGGTTTGCAAAGCTTCATTTCACCATCGCCAGAGGCGCTACTCCTCCTTTGCTGGAGACAGAGCTGACAAGGAAACTGTACGGAGGATGCAACTTTTTTTTTGGAAGCAACATCTTTAATTAAAACTAAAATAAACAACCTCACAGTGTTCAACAATTCAAGTAGGAGTTCATGCACTTTGACCATGAATTCTTTGTTCTTGTTCTTCAAGATTGTGCCGATCTGGATAGTTTTGAAATCAAAGATATCTACATTTTGGATCATGCAAATTTACGGAAGACGACAAGTCACTCAAGTCTGAGTAAAGGTAAAGTTCAAAAGAATTGAGAAATAATTACAGTAATGAAAAAAAATAAACATGGAAATACATACATGTAAGAATACATATAGCAACAGGCTAAATGAATGAATAAATATGGAACAAAACAAATGAAAGAATGCTTAAAAAAATACAGCAGTGTTAATTACAGTACCGAAAAAAAAGAGAGCAAAAAAAAGCAATTCAACTTGTTGGTTCGAAGATGAATGTAGTTGAACTACCAGAGAGCTACTGCAAAATGTATAGGTGCACTACTAGTGTGATTACATGTAGTTGAGTACTCCTCAACCCCCAAACTGCGTCTTCAACAGTTTTGAGAACCTCTGGGGTTCATCGTCTTTAAATAGCTTGTTTTCACTTGGTACACTCGCTTACGGCCATACCACCCTGAACACGCCCGATCTCGTCCGATCTCGGAAGCTAAGCAGGGTCGGGCCGGGTCAGTACTTGGATGGGAGACCGCCTGGGAATACCCGGTGCTGTAAGCTTTTTCTTTTCCGTCAGCAGAGGGCGCTAGTAATGGTCAAATGAAGCAAAGCAAAACACTGTCTTCATTTTCTGAGCTCACTAGATGCCACTTTCTGTTCAACAAAGGGTTGAAAACACACTGAATTGCCATTCCTTTAACCCTTTTCTTTGAACAGAGATTGCCATCTAGTGAGCTTAGAAAAATAAAGACAGTGGTTTGCAAAGCTTCATTTCACCATCGCCAGAGGCGCTACTCCTCCTTTGCTGGAGACAGAGCTGACAAGGAAACTGTACGGAGGATGCAACTTTTTTTTTGGAAGCAACATCTTTAATTAAAACTAAAATAAACAACCTCACAGTGTTCAACAATTCAAGTAGGAGTTCATGCACTTTGACCATGAATTCTTTGTTCTTGTTCTTCAAGATTGTGCCGATCTGGATAGTTTTGAAATCAAAGATATCTACATTTTGGATCATGCAAATTTACGGAAGACGACAAGTCACTCAAGTCTGAGTAAAGGTAAAGTTCAAAAGAATTGAGAAATAATTACAGTAATGAAAAAAAATAAACATGGAAATACATACATGTAAGAATACATATAGCAACAGGCTAAATGAATGAATAAATATGGAACAAAACAAATGAAAGAATGCTTAAAAAATACAGCAGTGTTAATTACAGTACCGAAAAAAAAGAGCAAAAAAAAGCAATTCAACTTGTTGGTTCGAAGATGAATGTAGTTGAACTACCAGAGAGCTACTGCAAAAATGTATAGGTGCACTACTAGTGTGATTACATGTAGTTGAGTACTCCTCAACCCCCAAACTGCGTCTTCAACAGTTTTGAGAACCTCTGGGGGTTCATCGTCTTTAAATAGCTTGTTTTCACTTGGTACACTCGCTTACGGCCATACCACCCTGAACACGCCCGATCTCGTCCGATCTCGGAAGCTAAGCAGGGTCGGGCCGGGTCAGTACTTGGATGGGAGACCGCCTGGGAATACCCGGTGCTGTAAGCTTTTCTTTTCCGTCAGCAGAGGGCGCTAGTAATGGTCAAATGAAGCAAAGCAAAACACTGTCTTCATTTTCTGAGCTCACTAGATGCCACTTTCTGTTCAACAAAGGGTTGAAAACACACTGAATTGCCATTCCTTTAACCCTTTTCTTTGAACAGAGATTGCCATCTAGTGAGCTTAGAAAAATAAAGACAGTGGTTTGCAAAGCTTCATTTCACCATCGCCAGAGGCGCTACTCCTCCTTTGCTGGAGACAGAGCTGACAAGGAAACTGTACGGAGGATGCAACTTTTTTTTTGGAAGCAACATCTTTAATTAAAACTAAAATAAACAACCTCACAGTGTTCAACAATTCAAGTAGGAGTTCATGCACTTTGACCATGAATTCTTTGTTCTTGTTCTTCAAGATTGTGCCGATCTGGATAGTTTTGAAATCAAAGATATCTACATTTTGGATCATGCAAATTTACGAGAAGACGACAAGTCACTCAAGTCTGAGTAAAGGTAAAGTTCAAAAGAATTGAGAAATAATTACAGTAATGAAAAAAAATAAACATGGAAATACATACATGTAAGAATACATATAGCAACAGGCTAAATGAATGAATAAATATGGAACAAAACAAATGAAAGAATGCTTAAAAAATACAGCAGTGTTAATTACAGTACCGAAAAAAAGAGAGCAAAAAAAAGCAATTCAACTTGTTGGTTCGAAGATGAATGTAGTTGAACTACCAGAGAGCTACTGCAAAATGTATAGGTGCACTACTAGTGTGATTACATGTAGTTGAGTACTCCTCAACCCCCAAACTGCGTCTTCAACAGTTTTGAGAACCTCTGGGGTTCATCGTCTTTAAATAGCTTGTTTTCACTTGGTACACTCGCTTACGGCCATACCACCCTGAACACGCCCGATCTCGTCCGATCTCGGAAGCTAAGCAGGGTCGGGCCGGGTCAGTACTTGGATGGGAGACCGCCTGGGAATACCCGGTGCTGTAAGCTTTTTCTTTTCCGTCAGCAGAGGGCGCTAGTAATGGTCAAATGAAGCAAAGCAAAACACTGTCTTCATTTTTCTGAGCTCACTAGATGCCACTTTCTGTTCAACAAAGGGTTGAAAAACACACTGAATTGCCATTCCTTTAACCCTTTTCTTTGAACAGAGATTGCCATCTAGTGAGCTTAGAAAATAAAGACAGTGGTTTGCAAAGCTTCATTTCACCATCGCCAGAGGCGCTACTCCTCCTTTGCTGGAGACAGAGCTGACAAGGAAACTGTACGGAGGATGCAACTTTTTTTTTGGGAAGCAACATCTTTAATTAAAACTAAAATAAACAACCTCACAGTGTTCAACAATTCAAGTAGGAGTTCATGCACTTTGACCATGAATTCTTTGTTCTTGTTCTTCAAGATTGTGCCGATCTGGATAGTTTTGAAATCAAAGATATCTACATTTTGGATCATGCAAATTTACGGAAGACGACAAGTCACTCAAGTCTGAGTAAAGGTAAAGTTCAAAAGAATTGAGAAATAATTACAGTAATGAAAAAAAATAAACATGGAAATACATACATGTAAGAATACATATAGCAACAGGCTAAATGAATGAATAAATATGGAACAAAACAAATGAAAGAATGCTTAAAAAAATACAGCAGTGTTAATTACAGTACCGAAAAAAAGAGAGCAAAAAAAAGCAATTCAACTTGTTGGTTCGAAGATGAATGTAGTTGAACTACCAGAGAGCTACTGCAAAATGTATAGGTGCACTACTAGTGTGATTACATGTAGTTGAGTACTCCTCAACCCCAAACTGCGTCTTCAACAGTTTTGAGAACCTCTGGGGTTCATCGTCTTTAAATAGCTTGTTTTCACTTGGTACACTCGCTTACGGCCATACCACCCTGAACACGCCCGATCTCGTCCGATCTCGGAAGCTAAGCAGGGTCGGGCCGGGTCAGTACTTGGATGGGAGACCGCCTGGGAATACCCGGTGCTGTAAGCTTTTCTTTTCCGTCAGCAGAGGGCGCTAGTAATGGTCAAATGAAGCAAAGCAAAACACTGTCTTCATTTTCTGAGCTCACTAGATGCCACTTTCTGTTCAACAAAGGGTTGAAAACACACTGAATTGCCATTCCTTTAACCCTTTTCTTTGAACAGAGATTGCCATCTAGTGAGCTTAGAAAATAAAGACAGTGGTTTGCAAAGCTTCATTTCACCATCGCCAGAGGGCGCTACTCCTCCTTTGCTGGAGACAGAGCTGACAAGGAAACTGTACGGAGGATGCAACTTTTTTTTTGGAAGCAACATCTTTAATTAAAACTAAAATAAACAACCTCACAGTGTTCAACAATTCAAGTAGGAGTTCATGCACTTTGACCATGAATTCTTTGTTCTTGTTCTTCAAGATTGTGCCGATCTGGATAGTTTTGAAATCAAAGATATCTACATTTTGGATCATGCAAATTTACGGAAGACGACAAGTCACTCAAGTCTGAGTAAAGGTAAAGTTCAAAAGAATTGAGAAATAATTACAGTAATGAAAAAAAATAAACATGGAAATACATACATGTAAGAATACATATAGCAACAGGCTAAATGAATGAATAAATATGGAACAAAACAAATGAAAGAATGCTTAAAAAATACAGCAGTGTTAATTACAGTACCGAAAAAAAGAGAGCAAAAAAAAGCAATTCAACTTGTTGGTTCGAAGATGAATGTAGTTGAACTACCAGAGAGCTACTGCAAAATGTATAGGTGCACTACTAGTGTGATTACATGTAGTTGAGTACTCCTCAACCCCCAAACTGCGTCTTCAACAGTTTTGAGAACCTCTGGGGGTTCATCGTCTTTAAATAGCTTGTTTTCACTTGGTACACTCGCTTACGGCCATACCACCCTGAACACGCCCGATCTCGTCCGATCTCGGAAGCTAAGCAGGGTCGGGCCGGGTCAGTACTTGGATGGGAGACCGCCTGGGAATACCCGGTGCTGTAAGCTTTTCTTTTCCGTCAGCAGAGGGCGCTAGTAATGGTCAAATGAAGCAAAGCAAAACACTGTCTTCATTTTCTGAGCTCACTAGATGCCACTTTCTGTTCAACAAAGGGTTGAAAACACACTGAATTGCCATTCCTTTAACCCTTTTCTTTGAACAGAGATTGCCATCTAGTGAGCTTAGAAAAATAAAGACAGTGGTTTGCAAAGCTTCATTTCACCATCGCCAGAGGGCGCTACTCCTCCTTTGCTGGAGACAGAGCTGACAAGGAAACTGTACGGAGGATGCAACTTTTTTTTTGGAAGCAACATCTTTAATTAAAACTAAAATAAACAACCTCACAGTGTTCAACAATTCAAGTAGGAGTTCATGCACTTTGACCATGAATTCTTTGTTCTTGTTCTTCAAGATTGTGCCGATCTGGATAGTTTTGAAATCAAAGATATCTACATTTTGGATCATGCAAATTTACGGAAGGCGACAAGTCACTCAAGTCTGAGTAAAGGTAAAGTTCAAAAGAATTGAGAAATAATTACAGTAATGAAAAAAAATAAACATGGAAATACATACATGTAAGAATACATATAGCAACAGGCTAAATGAATGAATAAATATGGAACAAAACAAATGAAAGAATGCTTAAAAAATACAGCAGTGTTAATTACAGTACCGAAAAAAAGAGAGCAAAAAAAAGCAATTCAACTTGTTGGTTCGAAGATGAATGTAGTTGAACTACCAGAGAGCTACTGCAAAATGTATAGGTGCACTACTAGTGTGATTACATGTAGTTGAGTACTCCTCAACCCCCAAACTGCGTCTTCAACAGTTTTGAGAACCTCTGGGGGTTCATCGTCTTTAAATAGCTTGTTTTCACTTGGTACACTCGCTTACGGCCATACCACCCTGAACACGCCCGATCTCGTCCGATCTCGGAAGCTAAGCAGGGTCGGGCCGGGTCAGTACTTGGATGGGAGACCGCCTGGGAATACCCGGTGCTGTAAGCTTTTCTTTTCCGTCAGCAGAGGGCGCTAGTAATGGTCAAATGAAGCAAAAGCAAAACACTGTCTTCATTTTCTGAGCTCACTAGATGCCACTTTCTGTTCAACAAAGGGTTGAAAACACACTGAATTGCCATTCCTTTAACCCTTTTCTTTGAACAGAGATTGCCATCTAGTGAGCTTAGAAAAATAAAGACAGTGGTTTGCAAAGCTTCATTTCACCATCGCCAGAGGCGCTACTCCTCCTTTGCTGGAGACAGAGCTGACAAGGAAACTGTACGGAGGATGCAACTTTTTTTT
>NW_027595690.1:7500-12500 GCF_031162955.1 Sander vitreus | reverse complement strand
ACTGCCCTGGAGGTCAACACCCAGCCACAGAGGCTCACACTCGGGCTTATAGTGGAGCATTAGGGGCCTGGAGGGTGTTAACCCAGGCTGAGAGCCTCTCTCTGGGGCATGGAGGGGAGGCTGACTGCCCTGGAGGTCAACACCCAGCCACAGAGGCTCACACTCGGGCTTATAGTGGAGCATTAGGGGCCCTGGAGGGATGTTAACCCAGGCTGAGAGCCTCTCACTGGGGCATGGAGGGGAGGCTGACTGCCCTGGAGGTCAACACCCAGCCACAGAGGCTCACACTCGGGCTTATAGTGGAGCATTAGGGGCCTGGAGGGTGTTAACCCAGGCTGAGAGCCTCTCACTGGGGCATGGAGGGGAGGCTGACTGCCCTGGAGGTCAACACCCAGCCACAGAGGCTCACACTCGGGCTTATAGTGGAGCATTAGGGGCCCTGGAGGGATGTTAACCCAGGCTGAGAGCCTCTCACTGGGGGCATGGAGGGGAGGCTGACTGCCCTGGAGGTCAACACCCAGCCACAGAGGCTCAAACTCGGGCTTATAGTGGAGCATTAGGGGCCTGGAGGGTGTTAACCCAGGCTGAGAGCCTCTCTCTGGGGCATGTAGGGGAGGCTGACTGCCCTGGAGGTCAACACCCAGCCACAGAGGCTCTAACTCGGGCTTATAGTGGAGCATTAGGGGCCTGGAGGGTGTTAACCCAGGCTGAGAGCCTCTCTCTGGGGCATGGAGGGGAGGCTGACTGCCCTGGAGGTCAACACCCAGCCACAGAGGCTCACACTCGGGCTTATAGTGGAGCATTAGGGCCTGGAGGGTGTTAACCCAGGCTGAGAGCCTCTCACTGGGGCATGGAGGGGAGGCTGACTGCCCTGGAGGTCAACACCCAGCCACAGAGGCTCACACTCGGGCTTATAGTGGAGCATTAGGGGCCTGGAGGGTGTTAACCCAGGCTGAGAGCCTCTCTCTGGGGCATGGAGGGGAGGCTGACTGCCCTGGAGGTCAACACCCAGCCACAGAGGCTCACACTCGGGCTTATAGTGGAGCATTAGGGCCCTGAAGGGTGTTAACCCAGGCTAAGAGCCTCTCTCTGGGGCATGTAGGGGAGGCTGACTGCCCTGGAGGTCAACACCCAGCCACAGAGGCTCTAACTCGGGCTTATAGTGGAGCATTAGGGGCCTGGAGGGTGTTAACCCAGGCTGAGAGCCTCTCTCTGGGGCATGGAGGGGAGGCTGACTGCCCTGGAGGTCAACACCCAGCCACAGAGGCTCTAACTCGGGCTTATAGTGGAGCATTAGGGCCCTGAAGGGTGTTAACCCAGGCTGAGAGCCTCTCTCTGGGGCATGGAGGGGAGGCTGACTGCCCTGGAGGTCAACACCCAGCCACAGAGGCTCTAACTCGGGCTTATAGTGGAGCATTAGGGGCCTGGAGGATGGAAAATAAGTTAAAGTTTTTGACCGGAGAAGGGGAGGGAAGCGGTAAGAGCTCAACCGCTTCAGTTATCCCCTTCTCCGGTCGAAAAACTTAGAAAAAAGTCAAAAAGTTTTTGACCGGAGAAGGGGAGGGAAGCGGTAAGAGCTCAACCGCTTCAGATATCCCCTTCTCCGGTCGAAAAACTTAGAAAAAAGTCCAAAAGTTTTTGACCGGAGAAGGGGAAGTTAGTGGTAAGAGCTCAACCGCTTGTCCCCTTCTCCGGTGAGCGTCACTTTGGGGCCTATCTCCAAGCCACCACCATCACATACATATATTGAAGCGTTGAAGTGAACAGCAGAAATTTTTCTAAGTGTCAAGCCAAGCGGATTTTTTCTAAGTGTCGATCCAAGCGGATTTTTTCTAAGTGTTCGAGCGGAGAAGGGTAGGGAGTTGCGGCACAGCTCTATCCGCTCATGGAGCACCTTCACTGGGGCAAAGTGATGGGTGCTTCGGTGGCACGGTCTTCCAGGATTTTGACCGGACAAGTGGCACAGCTCTATCCGCTCATGGAGCACCTTCACTGGGGCAAAGTGATGGGTGCTTCGGTGGCACGGTCTTCCAGGATTTTGACCGGACAAGTGGCACAGCTCTATCCGCTCATGGAGCACCTTCCCTGGGGCAAAGTGATGGGTGCTTCGGTGGCACGGACTTCCAGGATTTTGACCGGACAAGTGGCACAGCTCTATCCGCTCATGGAGCACCTTCACTGGGGCAAAGTGATGGGTGCTTCGGTGGCACGGTCTTCCAGTATTTTGACCGGACAAGTGGCACAGCTCTATCCGCTAATGGAGCACCTTCACTGGGGCAAAGTGATGGGTGCTTCGGTGGCACGGTCTTCCAGGATTTTGACCGGACAAGTGGCACAGCTCTATCCGCTCATGGAGCACCTTCCCTGGGGCAAAGTGATGGGTGCTTCGGTGGCACGGACTTCCAGGATTTTGACCGGACAAGTGGCACAGCTCTATCCGCTCATGGAGCACCTTCACTGGGGCAAAGTGATGGGTGCTTCGGTGGCACGGTCTTCCAGGATTTTGACCGGACAAGTGGCACAGCTCTATCCGCTCATGGAGCACCTTCACTGGGGCAAAGTGATGGGTGCTTCGGTGGCACGGACTTCCAGGATTTTGACCGGACAAGTGGCACAGCTCTATCCGCTCATGGAGCACCTTCACTGGGGCAAAGTGATGGGTGCTTCGGTGGCACGGTCTTCCAGGATTTTGACCGGACAAGTGGCACAGCTCTATCCGCTCATGGAGCACCTTCACTGGGGCAAAGTGATGGGTGCTTCGTGGCACGGTCTTCCAGGATTTTGACCGGACAAGTGGCACAGCTCTATCCGCTCATGGAGCACCTTCACTGGGGCAAAGTGATGGGTGCTTCGGTGGCACGGTCTTCCAGGATTTTGACCGGACAAGTGGCACAGCTCTATCCGCTCATGGAGCACCTTCACTGGGGCAAAGTGATGGGTGCTTCGGTGGCACGGTCTTCCAGGATTTTGACCGGACAAGTGGCACAGCTCTATCCGCTCATGGAGCACCTTCACTGGGGCAAAGTGATGGGTGCTTCGGTGGCACGGTCTTCCAGGATTTTGACCGGACAAGTGGCACAGCTCTATCCGCTCATGGAGCACCTTCACTGGGGCAAAGTGATGGGTGCTTCGGTGGCACGGTCTTCCAGGATTTTGACCGGACAAGTGGCACAGCTCTATCCGCTCATGGAGCACCTTCACTGGGGCAAAGTGATGGGTGCTTCGGTGGCACGGTCTTCCAGGATTTTGACCGGACAAGTGGCACAGCTCTATCCGCTCATGGAGCACCTTCACTGGGGCAAAGTGATGGGTGCTTCGGTGGCACGGTCTTCCAGGATTTTGACCGGACAAGTGGCACAGCTCTATCCGCTCATGGAGCACCTTCACTGGGGCAAAGTGATGGGTGCTTCGGTGGCACGGTCTTCCAGGATTTTGACCGGACAAGTGGCACAGCTCTATCCGCTCATGGAGCACCTTCACTGGGGCAAAGTGATGGGTGCTTCGGTGGCACGGTCTTCCAGGATTTTGACCGGACAAGTGGCACAGCTCTATCCGCTCATGGAGCACCTTCACTGGGGCAAAGTGATGGGTGCTTCGGTGGCACGGTCTTCCAGGATTTTGACCGGACAAGTGGCACAGCTCTATCCGCTCATGGAGCACCTTCACTGGGGCAAAGTGATGGGTGCTTCGGTGGCACGGTCTTCCAGGATTTTGACCGGACAAGTGGCACAGCTCTATCCGCTCATGGAGCACCTTCCCTGGGGCAAAGTGATGGGTGCTTCGGTGGCACGGTCTTCCAGGATTTTGACCGGACAAGTGGCACAGCTCTATCCGCTCATGGAGCACCTTCACTGGGGGCAAAGTGATGGGTGCTTCGGTGGCACGGTCTTCCAGGATTTTGACCGGACAAGTGGCACAGCTCTATCCGCTCATGGAGCACCTTCCCTGGGGCAAAGTGATGGGTGCTCGTGGCACGGTCTTCAGGATTTTGACCGGACAAGTGGCACAGCTCTATCCGCTCATGGAGCACCTTCACTGGGGCAAAGTGATGGGTGCTTCGGTGGCACGGTCTTCCAGGATTTTGACCGGACAAGTGGCACAGCTCTATCCGCTCATGGAGCACCTTCACTGGGGCAAAGTGATGGGTGCTTCGGTGGCACGGTCTTCCAGTATTTTGACCGGACAAGTGGCACAGCTCTATCCGCTCATGGAGCACCTTCCCTGGGGCAAAGTGATGGGTGCTTCGGTGGCACGGTCTTCCAGGATTTTGACCGGACAAGTGGCACAGCTCTATCCGCTCATGGAGCACCTTCACTGGGGCAAAGTGATGGGTGCTTCGGTGGCACGGACTTCCAGGATTTTGACCGGACAAGTGGCACATCTCTATCCGCTCACGGAGCACCTTCCCTGGGACAAAGTGATGGGTGCTTCGGTGGCACGGACTTCCAGGATTTTGACCGGACAAGTGGCACAGCGCTATCCGCTCACGGAGCACCTTCACTGGGGCAAAGTGATGGGTGCTTCGGTGGCACGGTCTTCCAGGATTTTGACCGGACAAGTGGCACAGCTCTATCCGCTCACGGAGCACCTTCCCTGGGGCAAAGTGATGGGTGCTTCGGTGGCACGGACTTCCAGGTTTTTGACCGGACAAGTGGCACAGCTCTATCCGCTCATGGAGCACCTTCCCTGGGGCAAAGTGATGGGTGCTTCGGTGGCACGTACTTCCAGGATTTTGACCGGACAAGTGGCACAGCTCTATCCGCTCATGGAGCACCTTCCCTGGGGCAAAGTGATGGGTGCTTCGGTGGCACGTACTTCCAGGATTTTGACCGGACAAGAGGCACAGCGCTATCCGCTCATGGAGCACCTTCCCTGGGGCAAAGTGATGGGTGCTTCGGTGGCACGTACTTCCAGGATTTTGACCGGACAAGAGGCACAGCGCTATCCGCTCATGGAGCACCTTCACTGGGGCAAAGTGATGGGTGCTTCGGTGGCACGGT
>NW_027595689.1:0-23137 GCF_031162955.1 Sander vitreus | reverse complement strand
AACACACACACCCCTCACATGTGCAAACACATTATGTCAAAACTGAACACTAACCAATCACTGCTTTAGTATAGGCCTATCCAGAGGTCAAAGGTCAGATTACCTGTTTAGAACAATGGATGCCAACAATAGACAGAGAGCAGGGGGGGAGGGACAGGGGACGACAACGAGGAGGAGGAGGAGGAGGAGGAAGAGGAGGAGGAGGAGGAGGGACAGACAGGGGACGAGGAGGAGGAGGAGGAGGAGGAGGGACAGACAGGGGACGACAACGAGGAGGAGGAGGAGGAGGAGGAAGAGGGACAGACAGGGGACGACAACGAGGAGGAGGAGGAGGAGGAGGGACAGACAGGTGTGTGTGTGTGTGTGTGTGTGTGTGTGTGTGTGTGTGTGTGTGTGTGTGTTTGTGTGTGTGTGTGTGTGTGTGTGTGTGTGTGTGTGTGTGTGTGTGTGTGTGTGTGTGTGTGTGTGTGTGTGTTTCTCTGTGTGTGTGTGTGTGTGTTTCTCTGTTTCTGTGTGTGTGTGTGTGTGTGTGTGTTTCTCTGTGTGTGTGTGTGTGTGTGTGTGTGTGTGTGTGTGTGTGTGTGTGTGTGTGTGTGTGTGTGTGTGTGTGTGTGTGTGTGTGTGTGTTTCTCTGTGTGTGTGTGTGTGTGTGTTATCTTACGGTTATCTTTACCTCTTTAGCGGAGTGGGTTCCTTCATATTTTTTTAAGGAGTCATGATTGTGGGTTTTCTGTTTCCTGTTTTATTTTGCAGTCTCTCCTTGTGTTGTCTTGTTTTACTTCCTGTTGTATATTTGTCCCACCTGTCCCCGCCCTAATGTGTCACACCTGTGTCTTATTGTCTCCCCTGTCTGGTCCCGTGGATTTTGGACTACTGCCTGTTTTTCCGGATTTCCCTTTGCCTGTCGTTTTCTGGACAGTGTTGCATGTAAGTTTTACTAGCGTTCTAATGAAACCATTATATTTTACTCACCTGAGTTGTGTATTTGTGGGTCCATTCTCCTGGTGTGCCTGACAACATTTACACCTTCTAAATACTGTGGGGGTGGAGACATATCCTCTTCATCCCCCCAAAATCTACACATATTATGGCGTTTTTCCATGACATGGTACCTGCTTACCTCTACTCGCCACACTGTGCGTCTGTTTTCCGTTGCAGATGTTAGTACCGCCTCAGCGTGGCTGGTCGTTATATGTCGGCTCGACACACACACCAGCGCACAAGTATAAACATCAGGCCACTTGAGCTTGTTTTCCAGTTCTGTGGAGGCTCCACGCAGAGCTTTCTCCGTAGCCGATGTAAGTGACCTGATGTTTATACTTGTGCGCTGGTGCGTGCGTCGAGCCGGCCATGTGTGTGTGTACGTGGCTACGGAGAAAGCTCTGCCTGGAGCCTCCGCAGAACTGTAAAACAAGCGGCGCCGCAGGAAACTGCCGTGACCTAACGCGACACCCAGAACGTGGAAGGTGTGTTGTTGTCAGAAGACACATTTAGTTTCAAAAGAAGCTGGAGGCAGCAGAAATAAACACAGCTGGCTGAACTATTTAAGATGGGGGGTTTGTTCAGGACACCCCCGTCTGTCGCTTTCACGTCACCTTTTGGTATCGCCTCAGCTCGCTGGGAACCTCGACTGAGGTGGTACTAAACACAGTACCTGTTAGCAGGTACCAGGGACTATTTTTCGTAATGGAAAACCAAAAAAGGCGAGTAGAGCAGGTACCACGTTGTGGAAAAGCACCATTAGTGTTGTCATGTTCATGTTTTCAGGACAGACCTTGTTTTCTTTGAAAAGAAACTTGTGGAGCAACAGGAAAATCTTTTATTTGATTCCAGCCAGAAAACTTTTTTCTCTCCAGTGAGTCAAGCTGTTGTATAGTTAGTTAGTTAGTTAGTTAGTTAGTTAGTCGGCGGCAGGAAGAGAGATTTCTCGGAGCTGTCAGAGAGTTTACAGGATGACAGAGAGCCCTTCTACAGTTTCTATGATTGTCAGTTTGCACCAGAACGAGTCACGATACCAGAACAACAAATCAACCACAGCTACAAGCTATTTACAACATGCATTAAGTTTGCATAGCTCTTCACTTTTTGCCCTTTTAAACTGTGCTTTTATTTTAAAAAGAATCCAGACTTTTCTGCAAAGCACTGAAGTCAGAAAAGCCCCGTTTCCTCTGCAGCGTCTCAAATAGTCTCAAAGAGCCAAACGGTCCAGAAGAGAGGCCGTCTTGGCCGGACCGGCCTGTTGTCAGTACAGGCAAACACTAGAGGCGCCGGCAGTCCAAATGAGGAAAGAAAAGTTAGAGATAATAACAAAGAAATACAAAAAATTGCAGGAAGAAATCAGCAAAACCGTCAGAAAAACATTTGAAAATGTCGGAAAAAGTGTTTTTTATTTTATTACATTTTTAAAAGAGCGACAAAAACACTGAAAATAAGAGACCAAATAGTTGAAAAAAAATGTCCAAAAAATAAACGAACATCGATAAAGTGACAAAAAGACGCAAAAACTCCTTTGTCAAAAAAGTGAGCAAAACGCTGGAAAAACTGTAGGAACAAAAGAAACAAAATTGTGAAAAAAAATGTTGAATGAAATTAATAAAAATGTTGAAAATAACCACAGAACTTTCGACAACACCATGTAAAAATCGTGGCCCAGGTCCGGCTCTGCTTGGTATAAAATGATCCCGTCTTGGTTCATCGCTCGCCGTCCGCCTCCAGACCGTTATAACTCGTCTCAGAGACTTGATGCACAAACAGGTTCCTCTGAGCCTCCAGACCGTTATAACTCGTCTCAGAGACTTGATGCACAAACAGGTTCCTCTGAGCCTCCTTTCTGTCAGGTTTCTCCGGTCGTCTCCGCCAGCGAGTCTGAGGGAGACGTCTGTCCTCTCGTCTCATATTCGTACGTGGAAGTTACTGAAGACAGAAACATACAGACAACAGACAACCATTCATCAACACACTACATGTGTCAGTCACCTACGGAGCCCCTAAGGGGACATGAGAGAAAAAAGATCTAAAGTTTAGTTTCATGTCAGCACATGAAACTAAACTTTAGATTTTTTGCAAATGCAAATGCAATTTGCATTTTTGCAGAATGAAGACTTTTACTGTTGGTGCTTTGAGATTATTTTGTGTGTGTGTGTGTGTGTGTGTGTGTGCGTACGTGTGTGTGTGCGTATGTGTGTGTGTGCGTGCGTGTGTGTTGAATACAGGACTTTTACTACGGTAACAGACGGTTATAAGCGACGTACCTCAGGAAGTCCGGAGCCTTTGAGATCATGTTCTCGAAGTCGGAGAAAGAGAGCTTGGAGTCTCCGTCCAGGTCGGCCTCCTCGATGGATTTGTCACAGACCAGCGTGACTTCTTCCGGGGTTAAATCTCCTTTAGTCAGCTTGTTCAGAGTCTTCCTCAGATCCTCCTTACAGATGAAGCTGTCCCTGTTGAAGTCTGGACCGGAGAAGCACAACGTTACAGCAGACTGACATCAGACACAAAGGTTGACGCTAGAATCAAACCGCCAAATTCTCGTAAAATAAGGACGTTTGAACAGTGGCTGTCAGTGTCTGAAGCGATGAAAAAGGCGTCCTTCAGCGTGTTTGTAGAAGGTACCGGGGAGAGCAGCAGCTACATGGGGTTTAGAGATGACGTAGCACTAAGAGGGACTACGGTAGCGAGTTGTATGGAAGGCCGAAATACCACGTAGGGAGGTTGGTTAGGGGGGAGGATGGGTCAAACACAGGACTTCACCCAGGACACCGGGGATCATGTCCCGCGTGGCACCTTTCCTAAAGTGGCTTTCTTCTTTTCCTAAACCCAACCGTCCCGTTACTCCCACGTGTCACGGAAACGTACGCCCACCCACGACCTTTTCCTTAACATAACTACATCAAAAGGGACGCCAATAGTCCCGAACCAAGCGCGTTTAGATAAAGCGCGTTATACGATGCTGAAGGAGACTTTTAGCGTCAATAACAATGACAAAGGCACCTGACCAAGCGGCCGTATTTTACGAGATTGGAGTGAGAATCTGTGGCTAGAACAGACGGTCCGGAGGAAAAAAGTCTAAACTCTTTTGAGGAAAAAGTTTAAATTTTTTGGGAGAGAAAAAGTATTCAAGTTTTGAAAAGTAGTCGGCGATATTGAGAAAAAAAGTCAAAACACTAAGTTACTTTTGGGAGAAAAATCTGAAAAAAAATGAATATGAATATGTTGCGAGGAAAGCAGAAGAAAATATTCTTAATTAGTTTGTTTATTGTCCCTGTAGGGAAATTAGGTTGCAAATAGAAATCCCATGGCACAAAAACAGAACATTTTAGAAGTCGGACCATTTTGAGAAAAAAGTCAGAATATTTTTAGGGGAAACAACTGACAAAAGTTGTAAAAATTTAGAAAAAGACGAAATATTTTGAGACAAAAGTCAGAATATTTGTATAACAAACGTGCGGGCGAAGGTCTCACCGTAGATCTTGAAGGCGTAGATGGTTTTGAGTTCTCTGGGAGAAGTTTCGCAGAGAGCAGAAAACATGTCGACGAAGTCGTTGAAGCTGAGGTTCCCGTGTCCGTCCTCGGAGAACGTCTCCACGATCCGGTCCCTGAACGGGTTCTCCTGTCGGGACAAACAGACATAGTGAGGAAAAAGACCAAAATAATGGGAGAAGACATGCAGGAAATCATCACAAGTCGGATTCGAACCCTGGAGCTCTGTGTTGAGGTATAAACCTGTAAGTATATGTGCGCCTGCTCTACCCACTGATCCCAACCCGGCCACAAGTTGGAAGATTTTGAGAAAAAAAAGGAGAACGTCCTGAACGGGTTCTCCTGTCTGGACAAACTCAAATATTTTACAGTAGCTGCCCCAAAACTCTGGAACAAGTTACCCCCTGATATTCACATTATTACAGATGGAGCTCTTTTTAGATCCAAACTCAAAACCTATTTGTTTAGACAGGCTTTTAATTAAGAGTCACTGTACCGTGGACGGCACACCTTGTAGCTGTGGCGTCGCTGTAACCTCCACTCATAAAGGTTTTTATAACTTTAAAGCATTAAATCTTCTAAATATAGAGCCATGCGACACACCAATTGATGGCTTAGACTCTCAGGATTCACTTAAGCCCACACACGAAGCATACGATGATTTATAGCAGTTATACAACTGCTACAAAGTTATAGAAAATAAAACAATACAGCGTAAACTGCGCAGCCCGTGTCTAGCGCATCCATACCTTTTTCCTTGTCCCTTTAGCCACTGCGGGGATTTTTTGCCCAAAATATTTTTTTCCTAAATCCCCAAGAGTCCAAAGAAATGGAATACTCAAGCCATTATATCCAAAACGAGCTGTTCGCCTCACAATCTTGACGTTTCTGGCCGAATCACAACGGACCAGTTAGATTTAAATGCTATAAGACCTATCTACATTTTTAGCCAATGAGCCGACAAGTCGATAGATACCAAATATGCCACTGAAATGTTAACCCTGTAATGGCTGGAGCTGTGTCAAAGCAAAAACCTCCTATAAGCATTTCATACCCTGTGCAATTTATGACATTTCTATATATTTATGTATATAGTTATTTCAAGTATGTGTATGATTGATGTGGGTGTGTTTGTGTATTTGAGAAGTGTTGTATTTTGTACTTTTTTGGCTTTTTCCTTTGCACTTTTTAAATGGAAATAAAAGACGCACAGACATATCTGTAGAAAAACATTCATATAAAATCCATTGTTGACTCTTTTGGCTTCTGGATTCCTTCTGCAGTAAGCTGAGACATGTGGCTATGGCATTGTGTTGTCTGTATCTCACCAGATGTGTTTACAGCAGTGTAGTCTAACCATTTTACAGATGTATGACTTGTACAGCCTCTGTAACTCTGTGTCAGTGAGGCCTAGAATCACCCTGACCCTTGTAACAAAAACCTGAGACTGTTTCCTTTCCAGTGATACCAGGCTCACCCAGAGTGTCAGAGTATATGGGAGCTGTACCACTTTTAATTTGGGTATGATGTTCAGACCAAAAAGCATGAAAATTCAAGCGTTTCTTAAGAGGTTAAACGCTCTGACCCACCGAGCCGATAATCGTCCGTCTGACAGTCTGTCGAGGTCAGTGACTCGAGTCTGTTCGGTCTGTTCCGTGTCGTCGTCTGTCGGAGGACCCGTCGCTTTAGTTTGGGCTGATTTGACTTGTTGAATCGGCCGGTGGGCAGTCGGACTCAATGACCAATCTGATTGGTGGAGTGCCAACCCTTGACTAGCGAATCAGTGCACTTATGTTACAACACTTACTGGAAATGACGAGCGGGATGAGCCTGACTAAGCCTCTAAAAATCTGATGAAAGTCTTTTAAACTGACCTTTGTTGATCTGAAATGAAGACAGATTCAGCAACTGCACGGCCTGTTTCTCTCTTCAAATGTTTTCAGAAACACTTTTCCGGTGAACTATTTTAGGACAATATGAGATCGTATTCTGAACGAGACGCCATGATGGTTGGGGAGCAGCCAGACCCACGTGATGCGTTTGTCATTTCCGGTTTTAATTTTTTGGGAAACAATCCAGATTAGCACCGCCTGCTGTTATGGAGACGTATTACGTCTCGTCTCTTCGGTGTTCTGAGGAACTTTCTGGACCAACTCGGGGAGGCTGATCAGTCCCACTGGCTTTACTGCTGACGGTCGGCCGTCTGGTTGGTTAATACGCAGTAGTGGTCTCCTCCTCCTGTTTCTATCTCACCTTTTCTGATTTTACTGTTTTCTATGCTTCATTCTGTTTATTGTATGACATGTTGTCTTATTCTTGGTTCCTGATGTGAAGCACTTTGGATACCTGCTGGTTGCTGTAAAGTGCTATATAAATAAATGTTGATTGATTGTTGATATTGAGGAAAAAGTCCAAAATAATTTCACAAAAGTCATAAAATATTGAGAAAACAAATGTCATAAAATTTAAAAACAAAAAAGTTCAAACATATTAAAAAAAAAGTTTTAAAAACTTTGACAAAAATGTGGTTGACTTTGAGCAAGTCGTAAATAAAAAACAAAAAAAACAAATCGAGAAAAAAGTCAAAAATAATTTGACAAAGAATGAACATTTTTAGATTTGTTTTCCTTTGTAATGGTGCAGCCTCAGGCTTAAAGGTGCAGTAGGTGAGACTTCTAAAACTCCCTTTCTGTCATATCTGCTGAAACTGACCCTATGTTCTAGTAGAACTACAGGAAGCAGGTCATTAAAATAATCCAGCTCCTCTGGCTCCACCTACAGCCTGGAGCCCTGTTCAGATGCACCAATCAGGGCCAGGGGGGGTGTCTAACTGTTCAGATAGACCAATCAGGGCAAGGGGGGGTGTCTAACTATTCAGATGCACCAATCAGGGCCAGGGGGGTGTCTAACTGCGTGTCAATCACTGCTCATGCACACGCATTCATTCTCCCTTGTGGGGGGAGGGGGCTTAGGAGACCGTTTTGGGCTTTAGCAGAAAGGGGGGAGGGACTGAGAAGTTGTTGATGTTCAAATTTCTTGGCTAAGTCCTGGATCTTCACAATCCTACCTAGAGCACCTTTAATACACACACACACACACACACACACACACACACACACACACACACACACACACACAGACCTACCTACAGCACCTTTAATACACACACACATACTTTATACATAATCCTACCTACAGCACCTTTAAGTAAAAATTAAGTTGAACCAATAAATACCGGCAGTGGAGGTGCAGACCATAATCGGTTGTTAAATTAATGATCAGCGGTGTACCTTGAGCTCCGGCATGGCGACGATGAGCGCGAGAGGAACTCTGATGTTGGGGTTGTTGGTGTAATCCAGCGGCACTAAATGTGGAGCCAGCTCACGGTATCTGCTGTGGAGTCTGCAACACCAAATATAAACCGTGTCACGTTGTGACATCATCATTATTATTATTGGACACTCGTAGAAACAGAGAAGCATCGCGTCATCAACATTCTCACTCCCATCTCGTAAAATATGGACGCTTGGTCAGGTATCTTTGGCGTTGTTATTGACAACCCATCCACCACCCAACCTAACTTACGCAGAAATTTGGGCTTTAATACTACTATGTACATACTACTCTCTACTGATGTCTCTCTACATACTACTCTCTACTGTTGTCTCTCTACATACTACTCTCTACTGTTGTCTCTCTTTATACTACTCTCTACTGTCGTCTCTCTACATACTACTCTCTACTGTCGTCTCTCTACATACTACTCTCTACTGTTGTCTCTCTTTATACTACTCTCTACTGTTGTCTCTCTACATACTACTCTCTACTGTTGTCTCTCTACATACTACTCTCTACTGTTGTCTCTCTACATACTACTCTCTACTGATGTCTCTCTACATACTACTCTCTACTGTGTTTAGATCTGACGCCAAACGAGACTTTTAGCGTCAATAACAACGCCAAAGGCACCTGACCAAGCCTCTCTATTTTACATGATGGGAGTGAGAATTGTTTTTTTTACAATAAAACTCACCTCAGGATCTCTTTCCTGGTGAAGAAGGTGCAGTCCTAGAAACAAACAGAGTCACCGTGAGAGTAGTCAGTAGTTGATCAGCGGGGAAACATTAACAGGATAAAGCCTGACATCACTAGCAGACAGAGCGTCACATTTTGACAAAAGTCAAAAACTACTTTTGGTGGTCGGGTTGGTTCAGTGGGTAGAGCAGGCGCACATATACTTTGCGAGAGGTTTATGCCTCGACGCAGAGGGCCAGGGTTCAAGTCCGGCTGAAAAGCCCAAAAAATAATCTTTAAAAAACAAACAAACTTTTGAACGTCCACATGTTCCACCAAAGTAAGTTCCTTCCTGAGACTATTTAGCAGAGGCACCTTGGCTCCGTCCGGAGCTTAGCCCCGCCCACGATGATTGTGATTGGTTTAAATGTAAATTGACTGTATTTATATAGTGCTTTTCTAGTCTTTTTAACCTTTCTAACCTTTTAACGACTACTCAAAGCGCTTCTACATAGTACAGGAACCATTCACCATTCACACACATTCATACACTGTGGCCGAGGCTGCCGTACGTGCAGGGCCAGGGATTGAACTACCAACCTTCCGATTGGCAGGCTCTACCATGGTGCCACAGCCGTCGTTTAAAGAAATGTGTCAAACTCAAGGCCCGCGGGCCAAATCTGACTCACATTAATTTAGGTTTACAATAAATTTTGGCCCACCTAATTCTTGTAACGGTTTCCGACGCTATCGGCACTTTTTTACGATGTTTTTTTTTGGCACCTTTTTTATTTAATAGCTAAGTTCCTCTGTGAGTCTTTTAAGGGCTTTAAGTGGACCAAACTGTAAGTCAGTCAGTCAGTCCACTGCTAATGTGCACTGTTAGTATTGTCCCAAAAGGAACACTTACGTTAAAACACTTACCGGAAATGACGAGCGGCCGGCTCGGCTCGCCAGCTCGGCTTGCCGGCTCGGCTCGCCGGCTCGGCTCGCCGGCCTCTCAAAATCTGACGAAAATCTGTTAAACTGACCTTTGTTGATCTGAAATGAAGACAGATTCAGCAACTGCACGGCCTATTGCTCTCTTCAAATGTTTTCAGAAACACGTTTCGGTGAACTATTTTAGTACAATATGAGATCGTATTCTGAACGAGACGCCATGATGGTCGGTTGTGAAATCCGGGAGAAGCCAGACCCACGTGACACGTTCGTCCAATCAGCTCCCAGTCGACGTCCCTGGTCACTCCCCTTTCCGCTTTGTAGTCAAGATGGCGCCCGTTTAGTGCGAGTAGTGTCCATCGTTCCACATTGAAAATGTTGACTGTTTTAGGGGGTCACACAGGTACTTTCAGTGCACTGACTTTTCGCGTTATCTACACTATACACTTAAAACTAAGTGTGAACAGTAGGCCATAACTGCCAACATTTGGTTTTCAGAATCCGGGGGATTTGTGCAGGGGCGGCCGGGTTTTAATGTGCTGGGTGATGTCATGTTTCCCCGCCGTGCGCTACATTAAAATCAATGCGACACACCTTACAAAAAGCGTGGAGGTTGTCGATATGACTCGGTAAGATGCATGTAGATTGTTGCGCCCAACACTGTTGAAATTTACAGCTATATTTAGATTTCTTTGCAGGAAGACCGCCTTCACCTGCCATTTTTATCGGCTCGCTTTCGGGTCTGAACTTTCCGCGAAGCTTGCGTAGAGATCAACTGGGTTATAGGTTGCCTGGTTGAGGGTTATAGGTTGCCAGGTTGAGAGTTATAGGTTGCCAGGTTGAGGGCTATAGGTTATAGGTTGCCTGGTTGAGGGTTATAGGTTGCCAGGTTGAGGGCTATAGGTTGCCAGGTTGAGGGTTATAGGTTAGCAGGTAGAGAGTTATAGGTTGCCAGGTTGAGGGCTATAGGTTATAGGTTGCCAGGTTGAGGGTTATAGGTTTCTAGGTTGAGGGTTATAGGTTGCCAGGTTGAGGGCTATAGGTTATAGGTTGCCTGGTTGAGGGTTATAGGTTGCCAGGTTGAGGGCTATAGGTTATAGGTTGCCTGGTTGAGGGTTATAGGTTGCCAGGTTGAGGTGACAAACAGGTTGAACATTGTATATGGTGGATTGTGTGAATAGGATGTGTTTCATACAAGATCTGGCAACTGGTCAACATTAGATAAACATATTGGTCTGATTATTTATAAAGGAGTTTGGGCCATGCTGCAAATTACGGGAGTTTCCCGGGAGAAATAACAACCGGGAGGGGTCCGGGAGATACGGCTAAAAAACAGGAGAAACCCGAGAAAAACGGGAGTGTTGGCAGGTATGCATTAGGCAGTTTGAGACCCAGCCCACATGTCTCTGGATGTGATCCTCCTCTTCCCAGTGTGGCCCGTAGTGAAGCTGAGTTTGACACCGCTGCTTCTGTCTCCTTTCCCAGAATGCATCTGCCCCCCCCCCCCTCTCCCCCGGGAGGATCTGCTTTCAGCATCACATCAGCAGGATGCAGAGAGAGGCTCAGCCAATCAGAGAGCAGCAGCCCTGCCTGCTCTGTAAAACACTGTTCATCCTAATTAACGTGACGGCTCTGTGAATGTTAAAGCTTCATCTGCTTCATACGGTTAAATATCTCAGTGATATAAACATGAGTTATGACATCATGGAAGCATAGCAGACCTGAAAGGCTTCCAGCTGCTCATCGGTGAAGGTTGTTTGCTTGTTGCCCATCCTCTCCCATCACACAGCCGCATCCCACTGGAACCTGCCGCTGCTCTCAGCGTTTAGAAATCCACTCAGGACGACATGTTCTCCTGCAGCAGTTTCTCCCTCCTAACTCGGCTCTAATCCGCCTTTAATACGTCTCTTATAGCGGAGCTCCCAGCTGCCGTTTCAGCGCAGCGGAAAGGGGGATTTTTACACCTCAGCAGCACAGAGGAAGCGGGCGGGGGAAATGTGGTGCTGCATTCAGTGTGCGCTCGGAAAACCAACGTTTTTGGCGCTTTTTTTCAATGTTTTTGTCAGTTTTCTGTTTTGTGTTTGTTGCAGGTTTTAGTTTTTAGAATAAAGGCTAGACTGTGTTTATTCTGAGAAATAATTTTATTTAATAAATCAGCTGGACATCCTCCTTACTGATTACAGATACAGAAGCAATGATTACGAAGATTAAATCTGGAGATTTCAGCTCATTTTACAGTTTAACTAAATAAAAATGTGCAGTAATGTTGAAATACAGTGCAGAGGAAAAGGGGAAATTTATGCCTCAGCAGCGAGGAGGAGGAGGCGGGTGTGTGTGTGTGTGGGGGGGTTGGGGGTGGCTGTGATGCATACAGGGGGGGCTCGGAAAAACTGCCTTTCATTTTCATGGAGGGAGCTGTAGACTGTTTCATAGGCTAAAGGACGTCTGGTAATTCATGGTTTGATGTAATATTTCCTGAGTTTGCTATAACCCTTGTCTTAAGATTTTCCCAAAATTAGGCCTCTATGTTCCCACATTTCTAAGATTTCTTCCAAAATTAGGCCTCTATGTTCCCACATTTCTAAGATTTTTTCAAAATTAGGCCTCTATGTTCCCACATTTATAAGATTTCTTCCAAAATTAGGCCCCTATGTTCCCACATTTATAAGATTTCTTCCAAAATTAGGCCCCTATGTTCCCACATTTATAAGATTTCTTCCAAAATTAGGCCTCTATGTTCCCACATTTATAAGATTTCTTCCAAAATTAGGTCTCTATGGTCCCACATTTAGACAATTTTTCCAAAATTAGGCCTCTGTGTTCCAACATTTATAAGATTAAAAAAAATTAGGCCCCTATGTTCGCACATTTCTAAGATTTTTTCAAAATTAGGCCTCTATGTTCCCACATTTATAAGATTTCTTCCAAAATTAGGCCCCTATGTTCCCACATTTATAAGATTTCTTCCAAAATTAGGCCCCTATGTTCCCACATTTATAAGATTTCTTCCAAAATTAGGCACCTATGTTCCCACATTTATAAGATTTTTCCAAAATTATTCTCCTATGTTCCCACATTTATAAGATATTTCCAAAATTAGGCCCCTATGTTCCCACATTTATATGATTAAAAAAAATTAGGCCCCTATGTTCCTACATTTATAAGATTTCTTCCAAAATTAGGCCTCTATGTTCCCATATTTCTAAGATTTTTTCAAAATTAGGCCTCTATGTTCCCACATTTATAAGATTTCTTCCAAAATTAGGCCCCTATGTTCCCACATTTATAAGATTTCTTCCAAAATTAGGCCACTATGTTCCCACATTTATAAGATTTTTCCAAAATTAGGCCCCTATGTTCCTACATTTCTAAGAGTTCTTCCAAAATTAGGCCCCTATGTTCCTACATTTCTAAGATTATTTCGAAAATTAGGACCCTATGTTCCCACATGTATAAGATTTTTCCAAAATTAGGCTCCTATTTTCGCACATTTATAAGATTTTTCCAAAATTATTCTCCAATGTTCCCACATTATTGAGATATTTCCAAAAATAGGCATCTATGTTCCTACATTTATAAGATTTCTTCCAAAATTAGAATCCTATTTTCCCACATTTATAAGATTTTTCCAAAACTATTCTCCTATCTTCCCACATTTATGAGATATTTCCAAAATTAGGCATCTATGTTACTACATTTATAAGATTTCTTCAAAAATTAGGATCCTATGTTCCCACATTTATAAGATTTCTTCCAAAATTAGGCCCCTATGTTCCCACATTTATAAGATTTCTTCCAAAATTAGGCCCCTATGTTCCCACATTTATAAGATTTCTTCCAAAGATTAGGCACCTATGTTCCCACATTTATAAGATTTTTCCAAAATGATTCTCCTATGTTCCCACATTTATAAGATATTTCCAAAATTATTCTCATATGTTCCCACATTTATATGATTAAAAAAAAATTAGGCCCCAATGTTCCCACATTTCGAAGATTTTTCCAAAATTGGGCCTCTATGTTCCCAAATTTAGATGATTTTTCCAAATCTAGGCCTTTATGTTCTGACATTTAAAAGATTTTTCCAAAATTAGGCCCCTATGTTCCTACATTTCTAAGATTTTTCCAAAATTAGGCCCCTATGTTCCTACATTTCTAAGATTATTTCGAAAATTAGGCCCCTATGTTCCCACATTTATAAGATTTTTCCAAAATTAGGCTTCCATTTTCACACATTTATAAGATTTTTCCAAAATTAGTCTCCTATGTTCCCACATTTATAGGATTTTTTCAAAATTAGGCCCCTATGTTCCGACATTTATAAGATCTTTCCAAAATTAGGCCCCTATGTTCCCACATTTATAAGATTAAAAAAAAATTAGGCCCCTGTGTTTCCACATTCATAAGATTTTTCCAAATTATGCCTCTATGTTCCCACATTTATAAGACTTCTTCAAATATTAGAATCCTATGTTCCAACAATTCTAAGATATTTCCAAAATTAGGCCTCTATGTTCCCAGATTTAGATGATTTTTCCAAAATTAGGCCCTATGTTCCCACATTTCTAAGATTTTTCCAAAAACAGGCCTCTATGTTCCCTCATTTCTAAGATTTCTTTCAAAATTAGGCCCCTATGTTCCAACATTTCTAAGATTTCTTCCAAAATAAGGTCTCTATGTTCCCACATTTCTAAGATTTTTCCAAAATTAGGCCCAAATGTTCCCACATTTATAAGATCTTTCCAAAATTATTCTCCTATGTTCCCACATTTATAAGATTTCTTCCAAAATTAGGCCCCTATGTTCCCACATTTATAAGATTTTTCAAAAATTAGGCTCCTATATTCCCACATTTATAAGATTTTTTCCAAAATTAGTCTCCTATGTTCCCACATTCATAAGATATTTCCAAAAATAGGAATCTATGTTCCCACATTTATAAGATTTCTTCCAAAATTAGGCCCCTATGTTCCCACAATTCTAAGATTTTTACAAAATTAGGCCTCTATGTTCACACATTTCTAAGATTTTTCCAAAATTAGGAATCTATGTTCCCACATTTATAAGATTTTTTCCAAAATTAGGCCCCTATGTTCCCACATTTATAAGATTTTTCCAAAATTAGGCTCCTATGTTCCCACATTTATAAGATTTTTTCAAAATTAGGGTCCTATGTTCCCACATATAGAAGATTTCTTCCAAAATAAGCCTCTATGTTCTGACATTTCTAAGATTATTTCCAAAATTAGGCCTCTGTGTTCCCGCATTTATAAGATTTTTCCAAAATTAGTCTCCTATGTTCCCACATTTATAGGATTTTTTCAAAATTAGGCCTCTGTGTTCCCGCATTTATAAGATTTTTCAAAAATAAGGCCCCTATGTTCCCACATTTATAAGATTTCTTCCAATATTAGGCCCCTATTTTCCAACATTCATAAGATATCTTCCAAAATTAGAATCCTATGTTCCACATTTCAAAGATTTTTCCAAAATTAGGCATCTATGTTCCCACTTTTAGATGATATTTCCAAAATTAGGCCTCTATGTTCTGACATTTAAAAGTTTTTTCCAAAATTAGGCCCCTATGTTCCTACATTTCCAAGACTATTTCGAAAATTAGGCCGCTATGTTCCCACATTTATAAGATTTTTCCAAAATTAGGCTACTATGTTCCCACATTTATAAGATTTTTCCTAAATTAGGCATCTATGTTCCCCCATTTATAAAATTAAAAAAAAATTAGGCCCCTATGTCCCACATTTCTAAGATTTTTCCAAAATTAGGCATCTATTTTCCCACATTTCTAAGATTTCTTCCAAAATTAGGCCCCTATGTTCACACATTGATAAGAGTTCTTCCAAAATTAGAATCCAATGTTCCCACAATTCTGAGATTTTTCCAAAATTAGGCCTCCTATAATCCCACATTTCTAAGATTTTTCCAAAATTAGGCCTCTATGTTTCCACATTTAAATGATTTTTCAAAAATTAGGCCCATATGTTCCCACATTTCTAAGATTTTTCCAAAATTAGGCTTCTATTTTCGCACATTTATACGATTTTTCAAAAAATCATTCTCCTATGTTCCCACATTCATAAGAGTTTTACAAAATTAGGACTCTATGTTCCCACATTTATAAGATTTTTCCAAAATTAGTCCTCTATGTTCTCACATTTCATAAGATTTTTCCAAAATTAGGCATCTATGTTCCCACATTTCTAAAGATTTTTTCCAAAATTAGGCCTCTATGTTCCCACAATTTCTAGATGATTTTTCCAAAATTAGGCCTCTATGTTCTGACATTTCAAAAGATTTTTTTCCCAAAATTAGGCCCCTATGTTCCCTACATTTCCAAGACTATTTTCCCAAAATTAGGCCCGCTATGTTCCCACATTTATAAGATTTTTTTCAAAATTAGACTCCTATGTTCCCACATTTATAAGATTTTTCAAAAATTACGCTCCTATTTTCCCACATTTATAAGATTAAAAAAACAATTAGGCCCCTATGTTCCTACATTTCTAAGATTTTTCCAAAATTAGGCATCTATGTTCCCACATTTCGAAGATTTTTCCAAAATTGGGCCTCTATGTTCACACATTGATAAGATTTCTTCCAAAATTAAAATCCTATGTTCCCTCATTTATTTGATTTTTCCAAAATTAGGCTCCTATTTTCCCATATTCATAAGATTTTTTCCAAAATTAGGCCTCTATAATCCCACATTTCTAAGATTTCTCCAAAATAAGGCCCCTATGTTCCCACATTTATAAGATTTCTTCCAAAATTAGAATCCAATGTTCCCACAATTCTGAGATTTTTCCAAAATTAGGCCTCCTATGTTCCCACTTTTAGACGATATTTCCATAATTAGACCTCTATGTTCTGACACTTAAAAGATTTTTCCAAAATTAGGCCTCTATTTTCCCACATTTCTAAGATTTCTTCCAAAATTAGAATCCTATGTTCGCACATTTATAAGATTTTTCCCAAAATTATTCTCCTATGTTCCCACATTTATGAGATATTTCCAAAATTTGGCATCTATGTTCCCACATTTATAAGATTTCTTCCAATATTAGGCCCCTATGTTCCAACATTCATAAGATATCTTCCAAAATTAGAATCCTATGTTCCCACATTTATAAGATTTCTTCCAAAATTATGCCTCTATGTTCCCACATTTATAAGATTTTTCCAAAATTAGGCTACTATGTTCCCACATTTCTAAGATTTTTCCAAAATTAGGCATCTATTTTCCCACATTTCTAAGATTTCTTCCAAAATTAGGCCCCTATGTTCCCACATGTATAATATTTTTCCAAAATTAGGCTCCTGTGTTCCCACATATATAAGATTTCTTCCAAAATAAGCCTCTATGTTCTGACATTTCTAAGATTATTTCCAAAATTAGGCCTCTGTGTTCCCACATTTATAAGATTTTTCAAAATTAGACTCCTATGTTCCCACATTTATAAGATTTTTCCAAAATTAGGCTCCTATGTTCCCACATTTATAAGATTTCTTCAAAAATTAGGCTCCTATATTCCCACATTTATAACATTTTTTCCAAAATTAGGCCTCTATGTTCCCACATTTCTAAGATTTTTTCCAAAATTAGGCCCTCTATGTTCCCACATTTCTAAGATTTTTTCCAAAATTAGGCTCCCTATGTTCCCACATTTCTAAGATTTTTTCCCAAAAATTAGGCCCCTATGTTCCCACATTTCTAAGATTTTTTCAAAAAATTAGGCCCCTATGTTCCCACATTTATAGGATTTTTTCAAAATTAGGCTCCTATATTCCCACATTTCTAAGATTTCTTCCAAAATTAGGCTCCTATCTTCCCACATTTAGATGATTTTTCCAAAATTAGAATCCTATGTTCCCACATTTATTAGATTTTTCCAAAATTAGGCTCCTATTTTCCCACATTTAAAAGATTAAAAAAAAATTAGGCCCCTATGTTCCCACATTTCTAAGATTTTTTCCAAAATTAGGCATCTATTTTCCCACATTTCTAAGATTTCTTCCAAAATTAGGCCCCTATGTTCACACATCGATAAGATTTCTTCCAAAATTAGAATCCTATGTTCCCACATTTATTAGATTTTTCCAAATATTAGAATCCTATTTTCCCACATTTATGAGATTTATTCCAAAAGTAGACTCCTATGTTCCCACATTTATAAGTTTTTTTCCAAAATTAGGCCCCTATCTTCCCACATTTAGATGATTTTTCCAAAATTAGGCTCCTATGTTCCCACATTTATAAGATTTTTCCAAAATTAGGCCCCTATGTTCCCACATTAATAAGATTTTTTCCAAAATTAGTCCCCTTCTCCGGGAACCATCACCTTATCGTGGTGGAGAGGTTTGTGTGTCCCTATGAACCTTAGGGCTGTGTTGTCTGGAGCTTTGTGCTCCTGGTAGGGTCTCCCAAGGCAAAGTGGTCTCAGGTGAGGGGCCAGACAAAGAATGGTTCAAAAATCCTATGAAACATCGAGGAAGGGATGAAGTGACCCTGCCCCGAGGAAGCCCGGGGCCCCCGTCTTGAGCCAGGCCCAGATGGAGGGCTCGTCAGCGAGCGTCTGGTGGCCGGGTTTGCCACGGAGCCCGGCCGGGCACAGCCCGAAAAAGCTACGTGGCGGACATCTCTCCATCCCATGGGCCCACCACCTGTGGGAGGAAGGGTGGCAGTGAAGGTCAGGGGCCTCGACGGACCAGACCCGGGCAGCAGAGGCTGGCTATGGGGACGTGGAATGTCACCTCTCTGTGGGGGAAGGAGCCGGAACTTGTGCGGGAGGTGGAGCGCTACCGGTTAGATCTTGTGGGGCTTACCTCTACGCACAGTCTTGGTTCTGGAACCATACTCCTGGAGTTGCCCATGGTGTGAGGCGCCGGGTGTGAGGCGCCGGGCGGGTGTGGGGATACTCACAAGCCCCCGGCTGAGCGCCGCTACGTTGGAGTTTAACCCGGTGGACGAGAGGGTCGCCTCGCTACGCCTGCGGGTTGTGGGGGGGAAAACTCTGACTGTTGTTTGTGCATATGCACCGAAACAAGAGTTCAGAGTATTCGGCCTTCTTGGAGACCTTGAGTGGAGTCCTGCATGGGGCTCCAGTCGGGGACTCCATAGTTCTGCTGGGGGACTTCAACGCGCACGTGATGCTCCCTGATCCAAACCAGAGTGGTTGTTTGTTGTTGGACTTCTGTGCTAGTCATGGATTGTCTATAACGAACACCATGTTCGAACATAGGGATGCTCATAAGTGTACTTGGTACCAGAGCACCCTTGGCCAAAGGTCAATGATCGATTTTATAATCGTTTCATCTGATCTGAGGCCGTATGTTTTGGACACTCGGGTGAAGAGAGGGGCGGAGCTGTCAACCGATCACCATCTGGTGGTGAGTTGGGTCAGGGGGTGGGGGAAGACTCTGGACAGACCTGGTAAGCCCAAACGGGTAGTGCGGGTAAATTGGGAACGTCTGGAGGAGGCCCCTGTCCGACAGACTTTCAACTCACACCTCCGGCGGAGCTTTTCGTGCATCCCTGTGGAGGCTGGGGGCATTGAACCTGAGTGGACAATGTTCAAAGTTTCCATTGCTGAAGCTGCGGTGAGGAGCTGTGGTCTTAGGGTCTTAGGTGCCTCAAGGGGCGGTAACCCACGAACACCGTGGTGAACACCGGTGGTCAGGGAAGCCGTCCGACTGAAGGAGTCTTTCCGGGATATGTTATCCCAGACGACTCCAGAGGCAGTTGCAAGGTACCGAAGGGCCCGAAGGGCTGCAGCCTCTGCCGTGAAAGAGGCAAAGCAGCGTGTGTGGGAGAAGTTTGGAGAAGATATGGAGAAGGACTTTCGATCGGCACCAAGGTACTTCTGAAAACCGTTCGCCACCTCAGGAGGGGGGGAAGCAGGGAACCATCCAAGCTGTGTACAGTAAGGATGGGACGCTGTTGACCTCAACTGAGGAGGTAATAGGGTGGTGGAAGGAGCACTTTGAGGAACTCCTAAATCCGATTAATACGCCCTCTATGGTAGAGGCAGAGCTGGAGGATGAGGGGGGATTGGCATCAATTTCCCTGGTGGAGGTTGCTGAGGTAGTTAAACAACTCCACAGTGGCAAAGCCCCAGGAATTGATGAGATCTGTCCAGAAATGCTTAAAGCTCTGGGTGTGGAGGGGTTGTCTTGGTTGACACGCCTCTTCAACATTGCGTGGAAGTCTGGGACGGTGCCTAAGGAGTGGCAGACCGGGGTGGTGGTTCCCCTTTTTAAAAAGGGGGACCAGAGGGTGTGTGCCAATTACAGGGGTATCACACTTCTCAGCCTCCCCGGTAAAGTCTACTCCAAGGTGCTGGAGAGGAGGGTTCGGTCGATAGTCGAATCTCAGGTTGAAGAGGAACAATGCGGATTCCTTCCTGGTCGTGGAACAACGGACCAGGTCTTTACTCTCGCAAGGATCCTGGAGGGAGCCTGGGAGTATGCCAAACTAGTCTACATGTGTTTTGTGGATCTGGAGAAGGCGTATGACCGGGTGCCCCGGGAGATACTGTGGGAGGTGCTGCGGGAGTACGGGGTGAGCGGGTCCCTTCTCAGGGCCATCCAATCTCTGTACGACCAAAGCGAGAGCTGTGTCCGGGTTCTCGGCAGTAAGTCGGACTCGTTTCAGGTGAGAGTTGGCCTCCGCCAGGGCTGCGCTTTGTCACCAGTCCTGTTTGTAGTATTTATGGCCAGGATATCGAGGCGTAGTCGGAGTGGAGAGGGGTTGCAGTTCGGTGGCCTGGGGATCTCGTCGCTGCTTTTTGATGGCATCATCGGCCTGTGACCTTCAGCACTCACTGGATCGCTTTGCAGCAGAGTGTGAAGCGGCTGGGATGAGGATCAGCAGATGGAGTGCCTTCTCCAGGTAGGGAATGAGTCCTTACCCCAAGTGAAGGAGTTCAAGGACCTTGGGGTCTTGTTCGCGAGTGAGGGGACAATGGAGCGGGAGATTGGTCGGAGAATCGGCACAGCGGGTGCGATATTACATTCAATTTATCGCACCGTTGTGACGAAAAGAGAGCTGAGCCAGAAGGCAAAGCTCTCAATCTACCGGTCAGTTTTTGTTCCTACCCTCACCTATGGTCATGAAGGCTGGGTCATGACCGAAAGAACAAGATCCAGGGTACAAGCGGCCGAAATGGGTTTCCTCAGGAGGGTAGCTGGCGTCTCCCTTAGAGATAGGGTGAGAAGCTCAGTTATCCGTGAGGAGCTCGGAGTAGAGCTGCTGCTCCTTTGTGTCGAAATGAGCCAGTTGAGGTGGTTCGGGCATCTGGTAAGGATGCCCCCTGGGCGCCTCCCTAGGGAGGTGTTCCAGGCACGTCCAGCTGGGAGGAGGCCTCGGGGGAGACCCAGGACTAGGTGGAGGGATTATATCTCTAACCTGGCCTGGGAACGCCTCGGGATCCCGCAGTCGGAGCTGGTTAATGTGGCCCGGGAAAGGGAAGTTTAGGGTCCCCTGCTGGAGCTGCTACCCCCGGGACCCGACCCCGGATAAGCGGATGAAGATGGATGGATGGATGGATCACTTCTGTCAGACACTTGATCGTATTAAGTTGCTGTGAGCTGTAAATTAACCTATTATTATTATTTAGTATTTAGGCCTTCATCAGTGACAGCTTAGACATGAGATGACATGCAGGAAAGTGTCGCAGGTCAGAATCAAACCCACGACCTCTGTGTCGAGGGCTGAGCCTCTATATATGATGGCTCTACCACTAGGCCACCCAGGCACCCATATATTCACCATTTCTAAACACACAGCAGAACATGACGTCATCTGGGAGCTGACCGGGCAAAGAGAGCAGTCTTCCTCACTCAGACCAGTCTGCTGCTTCAGGAGTCCTTTAGGCCAACCTTGTTGTAGCCCTCATTTACTTCTTAGTTCTTTCTGTTGATTCACAGTGGGGTCAGCAGCACCACTAACACTTTAATGTCAGGGGAAACCATCTGATTCAATGTTGTAATCAATACTTTAAGTCACAGGACTGTTACCTTGTGTGTGTCTCTGTGTGGACAGACATGATGTGAGCTAATTCTTCCTGATTCCTCCACAGAGTGGACCAGGAGAGCTCAGAGGTTCCCAGTGGTCAGTCTGCCCAGCAGCATCAAACACACCTGGACTCCATATTTATGGTCTGTACATGTACAACAACTACTTTTACACCTATTCTGTTCACAATCATCTCCATGCTGTGCTTTTCAGACCAGTGGATTGTCAGTCTGTCCAACATGGATCTGATGTTTGCTTCCATGATTTCAGTTTGATTGTGTCATTCGTATAATCTTCTGTTCCAGCTGCTGGAGGAGAACATCGTCACTTTTGTGAAGAACGAGCTGAAGAAGATCCAGAAGGTTCTGAGTCCAGATTACCCAGAATGCTCAGAGAGTAAGAGGGAGAGTGAGGATGAAGAGCAGAGGAGCAGAGACGCATTTCTGAAGATCACACTGGACTTCCTGAGGAGAATGAAGCAGGACGAGCTGGTTGACCGTCTGCAGAGCAGTAAGAGGATTTCTCTAAAGATTTAACTTGCTGGACTAATGAGACGTTAACTAATGTCAGAAGAACAGTGATGACAAAGGGAGTGGCTGGCATCGGGAAAACAGTCTTAACACAGAAGTTCACTCTGGACTGGGCTGAAGACAAAGCCAACCAGGACATCCAGTTTACATTTCCATTCACCTTCAGAGAGCTTAATGTGCTGAAAGAGGAAAAGTACAGCTTGCTGGAACTTGTTCATTACTTCTTTAGTGAAACCAAAGAAGTAGGAATCTGCAGGTTTGAAGAGTTCCCGGTTGTGTTCATCTTTGACGGTCTGGATGAGTGTCGACTTCCTCTGGACTTCATCAACACTAATATCCTGACTGATGTTGCTGCTTTAGCGTTGCAGTTGCTCTCCACCGACTGCAAGACCCAGGCGGACCCAGAGCATGCTGGGAAACGCCGGCCTCTCAGCTGATCTAACAGCTGATTGGTTCAGAATTGACTCAACATGATGACATTTTATATAAACTTTTTATTGATTTTGAATTGGAGGGATTTTAACTGATATTAGTCTGATTTAAAGGCTCAGGGGTCAGTACTGGGACCAGAACTATTCATCCTCTATATAAACGACATATGTAAAGTATCTGAATTACTGACATTTGTATTATTTGCAGACGACACAAACATCTTTGGTTCTGGTCATAATTCTGAATATATATTTTCATTGATTACAGATTCATTATCTCAGTAGACTTCTTGTTTTGTAGCTAACTCATTTAATAGGGTAGAAAGGGTATAAAGGGGGAGGAGTACATCAGTTTTACTTCTTCCTACTCCTTTTAGCATGTGGAAATAGAGGTCTTGAAGTACTGGAAATTATGGAGTTTTATTTTGTATTTTTTCTGTTTTATTTTATTTACATGTTCAAAATAAAAGAAATCAATCAATCTCCATGTTGGTGATTTACTGGAATCAAACAGCTGATCTATATTTCCTTTCTCCAGCTGTCAGAAAACAAACGGTCGTCTCCATCAGTCAAGAGAGACACAACACAACTCTCATGGTTCTGATAACAGGGTCAACGTATATCAGGACGTCGTCTGAAACACACTGACATCTTTCACAGCCTAAAACAACATGAGGACATGACGACTAAACACACATAGTCACTGTCGTCTACGT
>NW_027595688.1:0-21900 GCF_031162955.1 Sander vitreus | reverse complement strand
TATGTTTGGACAGAATAGGTAGCAGGATTCAAACTGGGGTTGCTGCGTGCCACAACGCAGAGTACAAACCACTATACGATCACGGCCATTTTGTACTGTCAGTGACAAATGACAATTCCACGGATGGTTTATCTAGAACTGCTGATTGTAGAAAAACAACAGAGAAAGCTTGATAATAGCTGTGCTTGAATGAAATTGCAGGATTTAGAGTCTTTTTAGCACAGGTTGAAAGACCATTTACTCATCGTTTGGGTCTCCATAATAGATAAAGAGGAGTACGAGCTAGCCAGGAGTTGAACCTAGAATCTTCTGATCCGTAGTCAGACGCGTTATCCATTGCGCCACTAGCCCCTACATTTAGTGAAAACAGGGAGCAGCTCTGTTCTCAGACCATTGCATACAAACAGTGGCGATCTTTGTTGACAAGGGTATAGAAGGCCAGAAAAGGTCTTTAGGTATTAAATCACTCGTCATGTACAAACTGTATCTAAAACTAAATTTACATCTAAAAGAGCCAAACGATGAGGGAATGGTCTTTCAACCTGCGCTAAAAAGACTCTAAATCCTGCAATTTCAGTCAAGCACAGCTGTTATCAAGCTTTCGCTGTTGTTTTTCTAGAATCAACGGTGCTAGATAAACCATCCGTGGAATTGCCATTTGTCACTGACAATACAAAATGGCCGTGATCATATAGTGGTTAGTACTCTGCGTTGTGGCCGCAGCAACCCAGGTTTGAATCTGGGTCATGGCAGCTGTGTAAATCCACTTTTCTGTTGTTCCTTTGAATTACTCCATCTTCTGTTTCTTTTTACATTAATAGAAACTGGACAGCTTAGACTGAAAGTCATGCAAGAGACTCCATATTTTCGACTACAACAAAAAAATGACTGGCCTTCTATACTCTTGTCAACAAAGATCACCACTGTTTGTATGCAATGGTCTGAGAACAGAGCTGCTCCCTATTTACACTAAATGTAGGGCTAGTGGCGTAATGGATAACGCGTCTGACTAAGGATCAGAAGATTCTAGGTTGGACTCCTGGTTAGCTCGTACTTCTCTTTAGGTATTAAATCACTTGTCCTGTACAAACTGTATATAAAACTAATTTTACATCTAAAAGAGCCAAACGATGAGGGAATGGTCTTTCAACCTGTGCTAAAAAGACTCTAAATCCTGTCACCAACAACTTAACTTATCCATCATAGAAAAGAAACGACAAAAACGTTGAAAAAAGCACAAATAAAACTGATAACTGTGTCAACAACGTCAAAAAAAAGCGCCAGGGGCGCCAAACTCAACTTCACTAAGAGACAGACGTATTTTTATTGATATGCTTTTATTTAAGAGAAAAAGTCAAATATTTTGACTGTATGTATTATTGCATGTCTCTCATAGCTTTCTCACTTACAGTTTGGGCCTCAAAAAGCCCCAAAAAAGTCACCAACAACTTAACTTATCCATCATAGAAAAGAAACGACAAAAACGTTGAAAAAAGCACAAATAAAACTGATAACTGTGTCAACAACGCTGTAAAAAGCGCTAAAACTGCGCAAACGCAGCGGAAAACGTTTAAAAAAGCATCAAAAACGCTGTAAAAGGAAAAAAATTGAAGAAAGAAAAAACGTTGGTAAAACATCAAAAAACGTTGGGGAAAAAGCATAAAAAAGTGTCAAAAACATTGAAAACTGCATCAAAAACATCGAAAAGAAGCGCCTTAAGCATTGAAAAAGCGCCAAAAACTTTGGCAAAGGCTTCAAAAACGTTGGGAAAAGCACCACAAACATCGAAAAGATTTACAAAAACTTCTGAAAATGCGACAAAAACTAGGCGGGCCAAAAGTATTGTGAACCTAAACTGATATGCATGAGTTTGACGCATCTGCACTATAGGCGTTGCCATCCTTAGTTTAAAAAACTCATATCAATGACATGTAAAGATCACAGTTTTATGAGTTCAGTGGTAACTTTTTGCAGTAAAATCACTTACCGTATTTTCCGGACTATAAGTCGCACTTTTTTTCATACTTTGGCTGGTCCTGCGACTTATAGTCAGGTGCGACTTATATATCAAAATATATATAATGTAACATGTTTTATATGTTATTTCATGCTAAAATGTAGGGCTAGTGGCGCAATGGATAACGCTGTCTGACTACGGATCAGAAGATTCTAGGTTCAACTCCTGGCTAGCTCGCACTCCTCTTTATCTATTATGGAGAACTTTTAGCATAAGCTGTCCAGTTTCTATCTATGTAAAATGAAGCAGAAGATGGAGTAATTCAAAGGAACAACAGAAAAGTAGCTTAACACAGCTGCCGTGATCCGGATTCCAACCAGGGTTGCTGTAACCACAACGTAGAGTACTAACCACTATACGATCACAGCCACTTGGTATTGTCAGTGCCTCGTTGATGTGATAGCATAGTTGGAACTCTGAATCACAAATATACTGCTATTTTCTCTGTTTCCATAATTGATGAGTAACAAATGACAATTCCACAGATGGTTTATCTAGCACTGCTGATTCTAGAAAAACAACAGAGAAAGCTTGATAATAGCTGTGCTTGAATGAAATTGCAGGATTTAGAGTCTTTTTAGCACAGGTTGAAAGACCATTTACTCATCGTTTAGCTCTCTCCATAATAGCTAAAGAGGAGTACGAGCTAGCCAGGAGTTGAACCTAGAATCTTCTGATCCGTAGTCAGACGCGTTATCCATTGCGCCACTAGCCCAACGTTTGGAGTAAATAGGGAGCAGCTCTGTTCTCAGACCATTGCATGCAAACAGTGGTGATCTTTGTTGACAAGAGTATAGAAGGCCAGTCAAATTTTTGTTGCAGACGAAAACATGGAGTCTCTTACACGACTTTCAGCCTTAGCTGTTTGAATCAGATCTGTTTTGGTACTCACACCATTGGATGCAAACAGTGGTGATCTTTGCTGACAAGTGTATAGAAGGCCGTGCTGTGCAGTTTCTATCTATGTAAAATGAAGCTGAGGGTGGACTAATTCAAAGGAACAACAGAAAAGTGGCTTTACACAGCTGCCGTGACCCAGATTCAAACCTGGGTTGCTGCGGCCATAAAGCAGAGTACTAACCACTATACAATCACGGCCATTTTGTACTCTCAGTGACAAATGGCAATTCCACGGATGGTTTATCTAGCACTGCTGATTCTAGAAAAACAACAGAGAAAGCTTGATAATAGCTGTGCTTGACTGAATTTGCAGGATTTAGAGTCTTTTTAGCACAGGTTGAAAGACCATTTACTCATCGTTTGGCTCTCCATAATAGCTAAAGAGGAGTACGAGCTAGCCAGGAGTCCAACCTAGAATCTTCGGAGCCGTAGTCAGACACGTTATCCATTGCGCCACTAGCCCTACATTTGGAGAGAATGTAGGGAGCAGCTCAGTACTCAGACCATTGCATATAAACAGTGGCGATCTTTGTTGACAAGAGTATAGAAGGCCAGTAATTTTTTTGTTGTAGTATGGGGTCTCTTGCATAACTTTTAGCCTAAGCTGTCCAGTTTCTATTTATGTAAAATGAAGCAGAAGATGTAGTAATTCAAAGGAACAACAGAAAACTAGCTCTACAAAGCTGCCGTGACCCAGATTCAAACCCGATCTGCTGCAGCCACAACGCAGAGTACTAACCACTATACGATCACGGCCACTTGGTATTGTCAGTGCCTCGTTGTTGTGATAGTATAGTTGGAACTCTGAATCACAAATATACTCAAAGAGCATAGGGAGCAGCTCTGTTCTCAGACCATTGCATACAAACAGTGGTGATCTTTGTTGACAAGGGTATAGAAGGCCAGTAATTTTTTTGTTGTAGTATGGGGTCTCTTGCAGAACTTTTAGCCTAAGCTGTCCAGTTTCTATCTATGTAAAATGAAGCAGAAGATGGAGTAATTAAAGGAACAACAGAAAAGTAGCTTAACACAGCTGCAGTGACCCTGATTCAAACCTGGGTTGCTGTAACCACAACGTAGAGTACTAACCACTATACTATCACGGCCACTTGGTCTTGCAATTGCCTCGTTGATGTGATAGCATAGTTGGAACTCTGAATCACAAATATACTGCTATTTTCTCGGTATTCCTAATTGATGAGTAACAAATGACAATTCCACAGATGGTTTATTTAGCACTGCTGATTCTAGAAAAACAACAGAGAAAGCTTGATGGTAGCTGTGCTTGACTGAAATTGCAGGATTGAGAGTCTTTTTATTTTTCTCATTGTTTGGCTCTCCATAATAGCTAAGGAGTAGTACGAGCTAACCTAGAGTCTTCTGATCCGTACTTGTCCACTTTTGTGAGGACATGACTAGCATAAGCAATCACTTTTTCTTGATTCCCTTGTCTCTGAACAAGCACAGCACCAATAGCAGAGCCTGAAGCATCTGTGTAGAGAGAGAATGGCACAGTAAAGTCAGGGAATGCAACCACTGGAGGGTTTGTAAGTGCATGCTTCAGGTAAGTGAATGCATCCTGACATTGAAAAGTCCATTGAAAAGGTGCATTCTTCTCTGTGAGGGCGTGTAGGGGGACACTGTGATGTGCAAAGCTTCTGATAAACTTGCGGTAATATGAACAAAGTCATAGTCCCTCTGGGTCGAAGAAGGAAGGCTGTGCCAATACAGAAATGCAGCATCTGCTAGGCGAGTAGGGAGGACGGAGGCCATCACTGCAGGCAGATCCGTATCAGTTGAATTCATAGCCTGCACTGCCACTTCAAAGCATCGAGACCAACTTGTGAATGATTCAGTCCCATCTCCTTTAAAAGCAGGTGGAAGATCAATTTTCAGTGCACTGGAGACAGCATGTGTGGCTACAGAAGCAGCACCTGTCCCTGTAGCACCTTGCCGTCGTTGTGAGGGAGGAGACTGCAGCACAGCTTCACTTTCATCAGCCGACATGGTGACAAAATGTCCAGTCCAAAAATCACAAAAAGCACGTCAGGTAGAAGAAAAAAAAATAATAATAAAAAATACTGCAAAAGTCCATTAATATCTCCAAACTAGTTTGTAGTCAATCCACTGCACTCAAAGAGTGTAAAATCCAGATGGCACAAAAAGTGACTACATCCACAGTTCGTAGGAATAAAACTCACCAAATGCGCAAAGACCACCAAAATAACACCACGCTGCCACCAAATGTAACGTGAGGGTTCGGTATGTGGTGGTGGATCACTCTTTATGAGAATAAACAGTAGGATGGAGACGGATGACTTTCTCATGCGGTACTTTACTGAACACCCCTCACAACAACAACACTTCCTAGATCGGACCTTCCACGTGACTGAACTAACCAATCAGAAGGGAGAACTTAGACTGAGGTAAATGTGAGGGAATCAGAAAAGGACATTCAACAGAATATCCTGACTGTGTTAAATATGTAAACATGTAAATATGTAACTAATAATTGTGTAACATAAGTATGTAAATGATTAACTGAATAAACATTGTAAATACATTTCTAGTGAATTAACTAAAATATAAATTATATTAAATTCTGAGCCTTACACCTTTCAAATATGAATTAACTCCACTTCTAAACCTTACAAAAGTAACAAATGACAATTCAACGGATGGTTTATCTAGCACTGCTGATTCTAGAAAAACAACAGAGAAAGCTTGATGGTAGCTGTGCTTGACTGAAATTGCAGGATTTAGAGTCTTTTTTATTTACTCATTGTTTGGCTCTCCATAATAGCTAAGGAGTAGTACGAGCTAACCTAGAATCTTCTGATCCGTAGTCAGACGCGTTACCCATTGCGCCACTAGCCCGATGTTTAGACGGAAGAGGGAGCAGCTCAGTACTCGCACCATTGCATGCAAACAGTGGTGATCTTTGTTGACAAGGGTATAGGAGGTCAGTCAAATTTTGTCGAAAGTAAGGAGCCTCTTGCATGACTTTCAGCCTAAGCTGTCCAGTTTCTGTCAATGTAAAAAGAAGCAGAAGATGGAGTAATTCAAAGGAACAACAGAAAAGCAGCTTTACACAGCTGCCGTGACCCGGATTCAAACCAGGGTTGCTGCGGCCACAACGCAGAGTACTAACCACTATACGATCATGGCCACTTGGTGTTGTGAGTGACAAATGACAATTCCACGGATGGTTTATCAGGCACTGCTGATTCTAGAAAAACAACAGAGAAAGCTTGATGGTGGCTGTGCTTGACTGAAATTGCAGGATTTAGAGTCTTTTTAGCACAGGTTGAAAGACCATTCCCTCATCGTTTGGTTCTTTTAGATGTAAATTTAGTTTTATATACAGTTTGTATAGTTCCTAGCCAGGTGTCGAACCTAGAATCTTCTGATCCGTAGTCAGACGCTTTATCCATTGCCCCACTAGCCCGATGTTCAGAGAGAATAGGTAGCAGCTCTGTTCTCAGACCATTGCATACAAACAGTGGTGATCTTTGTTGACAAGGTTATAGAAGGCCAGTCATTTTTTTGTTGTAGTATGGGGTCTCTTGCATAACTTTTAGTCTAAGCTGTCCAGTTTCTATTAATGTAAAAAGAAACAGAAGATGGAGTAATTCAAAGGAACAACAGAAAAGTGCCTTTATACAGCTGCCTTGACCCAGAGTCAAACCAGGAATGCTGCAGCCATCTGTTCTCACACCATTGCACACCAGGATCTGTTCTCACACCATTGCATGCAAACAGTGTTTATTTTTGTTCAACACTGTTTGAATCTTATCTGTTTTGGTAGTCACACCATTGGATGCAAAGAGTGGTGATCTTTGTTTACAAGAGTATAGAAGGCCGTGCTGTGCAGTTTCTATCTATGTAAAATGAAGCTGAGGGTGGAGTAACTCAAAGGAACAACAGAAATGTAGCTTTATGCAGCTTCCATGACCCGGATTCGAACCGGGGTTGCTGCGGCCACAACGCAGAGTACTAACCACTATACGATCACGGCCGCTTGGTATTGTGAGTGACAAATGACAATTCCACGGATGGTTTATCTAGCACTGCTGATTCTAGAAAAACAACAGAGAAAGCTTGATGGTAGCTGCTGAAATTGCAGGATTTAGAGTCTTTTTAGCACAGGTTGAAAGACCATTCCCTCATCGTTTGGCTCTTTTAGATGTAAATTTAGTTTTATATACAGTTTGTACAGGACAAGTGATTTAATACCTAAAGAGGAGTACGAGCTAGCCAGGAGTCGAACCTAGAATCTTCTGATCCGAAGTCAGACGCGTTATCCATTGCGCCACTAGCCCTACATTTAGAGAATGTAGGGAGCGGCTCTTTTCTCAGACCATTGCACACAAACAGTAGTGATCTTTGTTGACAAGGGTATAGAAGGCCAGTCATTTTTTTGTTGTAGTATGGTGTGATTTAATAGCTAAAGAGTAGTACGAGATAGCCAGGAGTCGAACCCAGAGTCTTTGGAGCCGTACTCAGACGCTTCAAGACCTCAACCATAATCCCTGTCAAACGAACCACACATACCAGACCTCTCTTATCAGGGAAGGGTTGCAGGACTCTTCCTAGCATCCATGACCCACGTGGTGCTGTGGAGTCCGCAACCATGACCAGGTCTCCAGGAACAAAGCTCCTCTTCTCCTGGTTCCATTTGTGACGCTCCTGTAAAAGCGGTAAGCGGATCCACCTCTTCCAAAAGAGATCCGAGATGTACTACCTTCTCCTTGCGCAAACATCCCTTTTGTCGAACAGTCCTGGTGGGAGAACTGGTTTTCCTTTGAGGAGTAGTAGATGGTTTGGCGTCAACGCCTCAAGGTCGTTGGGGTCCTCTGACAGCCTTGTGATGGGGTGATCGTTGAGCATAGCTTCAGCCTCACAGAGCACGGTATGGAACCTTTCGTCATCCAAGGTTTGTTGACGGAGCACAGAGCACAAAATCTTCCTGATCATCCGTATTATGCGCTCCCAAGCGCCACCATGATGTGACCCAGCTGGAGGGTTAAAGCTTTATAGTTAACATTTACTTTGATAGACAGTTTGTACATGAGTAAAGTTGGAAACGAGTAAGAAGTGATTTAATACCTGAAGAGAAGTATGAGCTAGCCAGGAGTCGAACCTAGAATCTTCTGATCCGTAGTCAGACGCGTTATCCATTGCGCCACTAGCCCTCCATTTGGAGAGCATAGGGAGCAGCTCAGTACTCAGACCATTGCATACAAACAGTGGTGATCTTTGTTGACAAGAGTATAGAAGGCCAGTCATTTTTTTGTTGTAGTATGGGGTCTCTTGCAGAACTTTTAGCATAAGCTGTCCAGAGGCTTGAACTACGAATTTGGCGTTAACCAGCTAACTTCAGGTTCAATCCAGGGTTTTCTGGACTACGAAGGTGGATCACTTGTGATCGGGTTCAATCGTCGTGGTAACTTATGCTGAACGCCTATCCTGGTCGGGAGCAGGTTATGTTGGCGATCAGAGATCAACCGGTGTAAAAGCACCGCCTACTGACCAATCAATACTCGATTGATAACGGCGTCACCGTTCTTAGAAGACCAGGTGGAGCTCGGTGGGTGGAGAGAGAGAGAGAGGGAGAGAGGGAGAAAGGGGTGCGCACATAAAAGTTAAAACATTTAGAGACCGACAACCCCGTTAGCATTCCCTGATGTGCATATTTATGAAATGTATAGATTGTAATGGGAGGGAATTACATATCGGCTCGGCTTCTTGAGCCGTGTGTTGCCAATGCGCACATCAGTTTGAATTTAGTTTTTTATATATGTTATTTGCTCTCACGATGGCTTCCCACTGCCAGGACTGCAACTGAAATACTAGGCTAAAGCAACGACAGTTTATGGAAAGTGCACAAGTGTAATTATGGTCAGATTTTGGTCCTGACTGATGGGGAAGTGCTATTAATAAGCGTTATGATTCACGCATCTACAGCGTCGGCTTGTTTTTTGCCAGCTTTCCTTCCTGTTTTAGGAAGCAGCGACTGTATTGTGTTTGCCTGTAAAACCGTGTCTGTGTTCTTCATATTTATGTAGAATTATAGTTTGCTCTTCTTATGTAAAATATGCGGCTCTGGTAGATGTTTGCGATTGGTCGTGCTGTGCAAACACCGCCTCTTTTATATGAACGCGCGCGCCTGTGGATTGGGAAACCCTGGGTTGATTGAACTAGTTGATAACCAGCGTCGTGATACAGCTTATGCGGGACCGCGGGTGTTAGGTTAGGTGAAGCAAGGTAAGAAGGTAACTGAAAGAAATCCAGGACATGTTGATCTCGCCAGTAGTACAGGCCTCAGTTTCTATCTATGTAAAAATGAAGCTGAGGGTGTAGTAATTCAAAGGAACAACAGAAATGTAGCTTTCGAACCTAGAATCTTCTGATCCGTAGTCAGACGCGTTATCCATTGCCCCACTAGCCCGACTTTTGGAGAAAATAGGGAGCAGCTCTGTTCTCAGACCATTGCATACAAACAGTGGTGATCTTTGTTGACAAGAGTATAGAAGGCCAGTAATTTTTTTGTTGTAGTATGGGGTCTCTTACATGACTTTTAGCCTAAGCTGTCCAGTTTCTATTTATGTAAAATGAAGCAGAAGATGTAGTAATTCAAAGGAACAACAGAAAAGTGCCTTTATACAGCTGCCTTGACCCAGAGTCAAACCAGGAATGCTGCGGCCATCTGTTCTCACACCATTGCACACCAGGATCTGTTCTCACACCATTGCATTCAAACAGTGTTGATTTTTATTCAACACTGTTTGAATCTGATCTGTTTTGGTAGTCACACCATTGGATGCAAACAGTGGTGATCTTTGCTGACAAGAGTATAGAATGCCGTGCTGTGCAGTTTCTATCTATGTAAAATGAAGCTGAGGGTGGAGTAACTCAAAGGAACAACAGAAATGTAGCTTTACACAGCTGCCGTGACCCAGATTCAAACCCGATCTGCTGCAGCCACAACACTGAGTACTAACCACTATACGATCACGGCCACTTGGTATTGTCAGTGCCTCGTTGTTGTGATAGTATAGTTGGAACTCTGAATCACAAATATACTGCTATTTTATCTGTTTCCATAATTGATGAGTAACAAATGACAATTCCACAGATGGTTTATCTAGCACTGCTGATTCTAGAAAAACAACAGAGAAAGCTTGATAATAGCTGTGCTTGACTGAAATTCAAGAATTTAGAGCTGTTTAAGCACATTTACTCATTTGTTCGGCTCTTTATAGTTAACATTTACTTTGAGAGACAGTTTGTACAGGAGTAAAGTTGGAAATGAGGAAGAAGTGATTTTATACCTAAAGAGAAGTACGAGCTAGCCAGGAGTCGAACCTAGAATCTTCTGATCCGTAGTCAGACGCGTTATCCATTGCGCCACTAGCCCTACATTTAGAGAACGTAGGGAGCAGCTCTGTTCTCAGACCATTGCATACAAACAGTGGTGATCTTTGTTGACAAGGTTATAGAAGGCCAGTCATTTTTTTGTTGTAGTATGGGGTCTCTTGCAGAACTTTCAATTGGAAAAAACTGTAAAGATGATTTAATTGCATTTCTGCAGTACTCACAAATGGCCATTAGATGTCCCTCTCTCGCTACAGGAAGGACGTTGCTCTGTTCACTGAGTGGGTTGCATCAACTTCTTTTTTCTTCTGTAATTGAGTTCCAACATTTCCCAGAATGCCCTTTATGAACATCTCTTTTTCTAATCCGAATACTTTAACCTTAACTGTATTTTTTGACCATTTGTTGTGAATCCTTTCCGAAGCAAATCCTGAGTCCTGAGTGTTTTGATTGTGTGTGTGTGTGTGTGTGTGTGTGTGTGTGTGTGTGTGTGTGTGTCTGTGTATGTGTGTCTGTGTGTGTTTGTGTGTTAGTGTTTGTGTGCTTGTGTGTCTGTGTGTGTTAGTGTTTGCATGTGTGCGTGTGTGTGTGTGAGTGTGTGTGTGTGTGTGTGTGTGTGTGTGTGTGTGTGTGTGTGCGTTCGTGCGTGCGTGCGTGCGTGCGTGCATGCGTGTGGATGCTGTGTGAGAACATAAGGAAGTGATAACCATGACAACACAGTTTTTTTTTTCTCTCAGGCGTCAGTGACTGTTTCTCTTTGTCCAAACTGTCCAAAGCTCGAGGGAAAACATAAATATGTTCAATATAAGTGGGAAAAGTCAAGATCCTCCACTTTTATTTCAGTTTTAACTTCACTAACAAAGTTAGACACCTAAAAAAAAATCTATATCAGTTGAAGTGGACGCTATATTTAGGGATATTTTCAGTGCCTTACCTTCCTGTCAGACAGCCCTTTACGATGGGGAACTGAAGCCGTTATCTCTCTCCAAAGCCACCAGACTCCTTTAACGAAAAACAGTCATTTAACCTCTCAGAACACGGGAGTTGCTGCTCTACCGCTGCCTCCATCGCCTCGTTGTTATGATAGTATAGTTGGAACTCTGAATCACAAATATACTGCTATTTTATCTGTTTCCATAATTGATGAGTAACAAATGACAATTCCACAGATGGTTTATCTAACACTGCTGATTCTAGAAAAACAACAGAGAAAGCTTGATAATAGCTGTGCTTGACTGAAATTCAAGAATTTAGAGCTGTTTAAGCACATTTACTCATTTGTTCGGCTCTTTATAGTTAACATTTACTTTGAGAGACAGTTTGTACAGGAGTAAAGTTGGAAATGAGGAAGAAGTGATTTTATACCTAAAGAGAAGTACGAACTAGCCAGGAGTCGAACCTAGAATCTTCTGATCCGTAGTCAGACGCGTTATCCATTGCGCCACTAGCCCTACATTTAGTGAAAACAGGGAGCAGCTCTGTTCTCAGACCATTGCATACAAACAGTGGTGATCTTTGTTGACAAGGGTATAGAAGACCAGTCATTTTTTTTGTTGTAGTCGAAAATAAGGAGCCTCTTGCATGACTTTCAGCCTAAGCTGTCCAGTTTCTATCAATGTAAAATGAAGCTGAAGATGGAGTAATTCAAAGGAACAACAGAAAAGTAGCTTTATACAGCTGCCGTGAACCCGATTCAAACCTGGGTTGCTGTAACCACAACGTAGAGTACTAACCACTATACGATCACGGCCACTTGGTGTTGCAATTGCCTCGTTGATGTGATAGCATAGTTGGAACTCTGAATCACAAATATACTGCTATTTTCTTGGTATTCCTAATTGATGAGTAACAAATTAAAATTCCACGGATGGTTTATCTAGCACTGCTGATTCTAGAAAAACAACAGAGAAAGCTTGAGGATAGCTGTGCTTGACTGAAATTACAGGATTTAGAGTCTTTTTAACACAGGTTGAAAGACCATTCCCTCAATGTTTTGCTCTTCTAGGTGTAAATTTAGTTTTATATACAGTTTGTACAGGACAAGTGACTTAATAGCTAAAGAGAAGTACGAGCTAGCCAGGAGTTGAACCTAGAATCTTCTGATCCGTAGTCAGACGCGTTATCCATTGCGCCACTAGCCCGTTGCTCAGAAAGAATAAGGAGCAGCTCTGTTCTCAGACCATTGCATACAAACAGTGGCGATCTTTCTTGACAATAGTATAGAAGGCCAGTCATTTTTTTGTTGTAGTATGGGGTCTCTTGCAGAACTTTTAGAGTCTTTTTAGCACAGGTTGAAAGACCATTTACTCATCGTTTGGCTCTTTATAGATGTAAATTTACTTTTATAGACAGTTTGTCCTGGAGTAAAGTTGGAAATGAGGAAGAAGTGATTTTATACCTAAAGAGAAGTACGAGCTAGCCAGGAGTCCAACCTAGAATCTTCTGATCCGTAGTCAGACGCGTTATCCATTTCGCCACAAGCCCTACATTTAGTGAAAATAGGGAGCAGCTCTGTTCTCAGACCATTGCATACAAAGAGTGGTGATCTTTATTGACAAGGGTATAGAAGGCCATTTAAACTTTTTGTTGCAGTCGAAAAATAAGGCGCTCTTACACGACTTTCAGCCTAAGATGTCCAGTTTCTATTAATGTAAAAAGAAGCAGAAGATGGAGTAATTCAAAGGAACAACAGAGAAACAGCTTTATACAGCTGCCGTGACCCGGATTCAACCAGGTTTGCTGCGGCCACAACGCAGAGTACTAACCACTATACGATCACGGCCGCTTGGTGCTGTCGAGTGACAAATGACAATTCCACGGATGGTTTATCTAGCACTGCTGATTCTAGAAAAACAACAGAGAAAGCTTGATGGTAGGTGCTGAAATTGCAGGATTTACAGTCTTTTTAGCACAGGTTGAAAGACCATTCCCTCATCGTTTGGCTCTTTTAGATGTAAATTTAGTTTTATATACAGTTTGTACAGGACAAGTGACTTAATAGCTAAAGAGGAGTACGAGCTAGCCAGGAATCAAACCTAGAAGCTTCTGATCCGTAGTCAGACGCGTTATCCATTGCGCCACTAGCCCTACATTTAGTGAAAACAGGGAGCAGCTCTGTTCTCAGACCATTGCATACAAACAGTGGTGATCTTTGTTGACAAGAGTATAGAAGGCCAGTCAAATTTTTGTTGCAGACGAAAACATGGAGTCTCTTACACGACTTTCAGCCTTAGCTGTCCATTTTCTATCAATGTAAAATGAAGCTGAAGATGGAGTAATTCAAAGGAACATCAGAAAAGTAGCTTTATACAGCTGCCGTGACCCTGATTAAAACCTGGAATTGTAACCGCAACGTAGAGTACTAACCACTATACGATCACGGCCACTTGGTGTTGTCAGTGACAAATAACAATTCCACAGATGGTTTATCTAGCACTGCTGATTCTAGAAAAACAACAGAGAAAGCTTGATGGTAGCTGTGCTTGACTGAAATTGCAGGATTTACAGTCTTTTTAGCACAGGTTGAAAGACCATTCCCTCATCGTTTGGCTCTTTTAGATGTAAATTTATTTTTATATACAGTTTGTACAGGACAAGTGACTTAATAGCTAAAGAGGAGTACGAGCTAGCCAGGAGTCAAAACCTAGAATCTTCTGATCCGTATCAAATCCATTGCACCACTAGCCCTACATTTAGTGTAAATAGGGAGCAGCTCTGTTCTCAGACCATTGCATACAAACAGTGGTGATCTTTGTTGACAAGGGTATAGAAGGTCAGTCATTTTTTTGTTGTAGTATGGGGTCTCTTGCAGAACTTTTAGCCTAAGCTGTCCAGTTTGTATTTATGTAAAATGAAGCAGAAGATGGAGTAATTCAAAGGAACAACAGAAAACTAGCTCTACAAAGCTGCCGTGACCCGGATTCAAACTGGGGTTGCTGCGGCCACAACGCAGAGTACAAACCACTATACGATCACGGCCATTTTGTACTGTCAGTGACAAATGACAATTCCACGGATGGTTTATCTAGCACTGCTGATTCTAGAAAAACAGCGAAAGCTTGATAATAGCTGTGCTTGAATGAAATTGCAGGATTTAGAGTCTTTTTAGCACAGGTTGAAAGACCATTTACTCATCATTGGCTCTCCATAATAGCTAAAGAGGAGTACGAGCTAGCCAGGAGTTGAACCTAGAATCTTCTGATCCGTAGTCAGACACGTTATCCATTGCGCCACTAGCCCGACGTTTGGAGTAAATAGGGAGCAGCTCTGTTCTCAGACCATTGCATACAAACAGTGGTGATCTTTGTTGACAAGAGTATAGAAGGCCAGTCAAATTTTTGTTGCAGACGAAAACATGGAGTCTCTTACACGACTTTCAGCCTTAGCTGTCCATTTTCTATCAATGTAAAATGAAGCTGAAGATGGAGTAATTCAAAGGAACATCAGAAAAGTAGCTTTATACAGCTGCCGTGACCCTGATTCAAACCTGGGTTGCTGTAACCACAACGTAGAGTACTAACCACTATACGATCACGGCCACTTGGTGTTGTCATTGACAAATAACAATTCCACAGATGGTTTGTTGATTCTAGAAAAACAACAGAGAAAGCTTGATGATAGCTGTGCTTGACTGAAATTGCAGGATTTAGAGTCTTTCTAGCACATGTTGAACAAACACTCATTGGTCGGCTCTTTATAGTGGTTTATTTACTTTGATAGACAGTTTGTACAGGAGGTAAGTTGCAAACGAGGAACAAGTGATTTTATCCCTAAAGAGTAGTACGAGCTAGCCAGGAGTCGAACCTAGAATCTTCTGATCCGTAGTCAGACACGTTATCCATTGCGCCACTAGCCCGATGTTCAGAGAGAATAGGTAGCAGCTCTGTTCTCAGACCATTGCATACAAACAGTGGTGATCTTTGTTGACAAGGTTATAGAAGGCCAGTTATTTTTTTTGTTGTAGTATGGTGTCTCTTGCAGAACTTTTTAGCCTAAGATGTCCAGTTTCTATTTATGTAAAATGAAGCAGAAGATGTAGTAATTCAGTACTGCAGAGACTGTGATGTACAGAACTGACAGGACTAGACAGACTTACAGGACTTAGACTAGAATGTCTCTTGTCAGAGCGTGGATTACCGGGAGCACTGGAGAAGGTGCTCTGCTCTGCTGGTCTGATGTCAGCAGGGCGACGTGACATTGCATCTGCATTGAGGTGACTGTGGCCATCCTTGTGAATTACAGTCCATTCAAAAGGATCAAGTTCAAGAGCCCAGCGTGCACGACGACCAGTTCTGTCATTGTCATTGGGTAGCTTTCTGAGACCCAGGAGAGGTTTGTGGTCAGTGACAATAACAAATGGCTGTTTGTAAAGATAGTGGCGGAAATTTCGCACGGCCCAGACAATGACCCAGAGTTCTCTGTCATATGTTGACCATTTTCTTTTGCTTTTGTGAGGACATGACTAGCATAAGCAATCACTTTTTTCTTGATTCCCATGTCTCTGAACAAGCACAGCACCAATAGCAGAGCCTGAAGCATCTGTGTAGAGAGAGAATGGCACAGTAAAGTCAGGGAATGCAACCACTGGAGGGTTTGTAAGTGCATGCTTCAGGTAAGTGAATGCATCCTGACATTGAAAAGTCCATTGAAAAGGTGCATTCTTCTCTGTGAGGGCGTGTAGGGGGACACTGTGATGTGCAACGCTTCTGATAAACTTATGTAATATGAACAAAGTCCAAGAAATGCTCTTACTTCTGTAGCTGACCGTGGAATAGGCCAGTCTTGAACACTTTTCACATTGCGTGGGTCTGGCTGAATGCCGTCTTTGGATACAACATGGCCCAGAAACTGTACCTGATCTCTGGCAAAACAGCATTTTTGAGGGATTCAGCTTCAGGCCACTTGACTGGAATCTGGAGAGAATTTCTTCCAGGTGCTGGAGATGTTCACTAAAAGAGCGGCTGTAGATGAGGACATCATCCAAATACACTAGACAGGTTTTCCATGGGAGACCTCGAAGTACCATTTCCATCAAGCGCTGGCATGTCGCTGGAGCATTGGTGAGACCCATTGGCATAACTTTAAAGTGATAAAGGCCACTACCAGTTGTGAATGCTGTCTTTTTCGCGGTCTTCCTCATCCAGCTCAACTTGTCAATAGCCATGTTGCAGGTCCATTGTGGAGAACCAGGCAGAGCCCGACAAAGCATCCAATGTGTCGTCGACTCTGGAAGAGGGTGGGAATCCTTGATTGTCACTGCATTGAGTTTTCTGTAGCCCAGGCAGAAACGCCATGTGCCATTCTTCTTGCGCACCAAAACAACTGGCGCAGCCCAGTGACTGTAGCTTTCCTCAATAACATCTGCTTTTAACAGGTTTTCAACTTGAGTCTGTATTTCAGCTCTCTGTTCTGGTGTCACTCTGTAGGCTCTCTGCTTAATTGGTGTGGCATCACCGGTGCGGATTTGATGCCTGATGATGTTCGTGTGACCTCTGTCCTCGAAGTGTTTACTGAATGCTGCTGGATGAGTATTTCTGAAGCAATGACTTCAGAGACTGAACTTGGGAAGGTGACAGATCGCTGTCATTTATCTGGACAGATGGAGCTAAATCATGTACAAGGGAGGTTGCACAACATGTCCCTTCACCCGATATGTCAACAGATGAAGCCGAATGAAACTCACTCCAGGTGTTGACCTGAATGCAGCTCAATGTCATCCCTGGAGGGATTTAAGATTCGAACAACAGTTGTGCCATTTCGAACCTCACTGAGAGAATGTGCCACAATGATGTCACACGATGGGTTGGGCATGAGAACACCACAGTAGTCAGTTGGCATGGGAGAAGCAGGTGTAGCTGCTGACACACAGGCTGTGATGAGGGTTTCACTCATAGCTGGAATCTTAGTGGGCGCTAGCACAGACGGATTACAGCAGGCGGCCACTTCGTGTCCTTTGGGTAGGAGAGGAATTTTCATGTCCCAAAGTTGCAGCATTTTGTATTTGAGGTCAAGGAGGTCATGGCGTTTCCGCAGAAAATCGAAACCAAGAATGACTGGCTGGCAAGCACCTCTGAGAATTTTAAATTCCTGTTGCCATACCTGACTTCCAAGTCTGATCCCAATTGTTAACTTGCCTAAAATGTCCAGGCACTGTCCATTGACTGAGCGAGCTGGCAGAGAGGAGGGTGTCATGGGCCGTTTTCTCAATGCTGGGTGAGAGTTACGAAAAATCTTCGCCACAATGGAGACAGTAGAACCAGAGTCAATTAAAGTGCACACTTCAATGCCCTCAACAATAGCCAGGATTGTAGAAGAGACAGAATCATCAGGTTGTGAGTCATTTTTGTCAGGCATTAACTTGGGGGAATCATTCCGGGCTGTGAGACAATAGCTGATGTTTGCCCCTCAACAGCAGCTAAAGGAAGTTTCCTGACGGTTGGAGCCAGAGTGTGGATATCTTTCAGGAGACTGGAAGCTAACACTGCCTCTAGTGTGTGGACTTGCATCTCTGTTTCTCTGTGGAGCAGGACTAGGGCTGCGTCTGTATCTGTCATCATTGTCATGGCGACCATACCTGGAGTGCTGATAGGATTGGCGTGAGGGAGAGCGATGCCGGTCACGCCTGTCAATGTCATGCCACTGGCGGTCACTCTGAACAACAGAGGAAGGAGGACAACGCTCATAGCAGGACCCTGGATCACGACCATGATGCTGCTCAGGTAAGCAATTGTCTCTGCTGTGTTGTCTGTTATGGTAGGGTTGTGGAGAGACACTGCGTGCACTGTATCGAGCATCGTTGGAGGAAAACCTTTCAGGTTTGGAGTCTACACGCTGAGCCAGGTAACTGTGTTTCTCTCGTAGCAGGTGTACTTGACTTTGTAAGCTGTTGACAGTAAGAGTCAGCAGCTCAACTGCTTGCAGAAGCTTGTCATCAGTAGGTTTAGGATGAACCATAGCTACCTGCTCTAAAGACTGAGTGTGTGGAGACCCAGCAGTCGTCAGTTGGAGACGCTGCACGTGCTCTCTCACAGCAGCTGGCGATACGCAGGGCTTCCTCAAGATCCTCAGCACCCATCTCATGGACTTTTGACTGAAGATCTGGGTCCAAGCCAGCAACAAAGCGGCGGAATTTTTTCACCCTCTAGTGCATTGTGGTCATTGGTGGGAAAGGCTTCTAGTACAAGACGAGTGATGTCAGCACTGTATACATCCAAATTTTCACCTGGTTTACGAGGTCAAGCGCTCACATGTGTCTGGAAGAATGGCAGGGAGTATATTGGTCCAAAAATGTCCCTGAGTCTCTCCTTTACTGAATCATAGTCCCTCTGGGTCGAAGAAGGAAGGCTGTCCCAATACAGAAATGCAGCATCTGCTAGGCGAGTAGGGGAGGACGGAGGCCATCACTGCAGGCAGATCCGTATCAGTTGAATTCATAGCCTGCACTGCCACTTCAAAGCATCGAGACCAACTTGTGAATGATTCAGTCCCATCTCCTTTAAAAGCAGGTGGAAGATCAATTTTCAGTGCACGGTATGTGGTGGTGGATCACTCTTTATGAGAATAAACAGTAGGATGGAGACGGATGACTTTCTCATGCGGTACTTTACTGAACACCCTCACAACAACAACACTTCCTAGATCGGACCTTCCACGTGACTGAACTAACCAATCAGAAGGGAGAACTTAGACTGAGGTAAATGTGAGGGAATCAGAAAAGGACATTCAACAGAATATCCTGACTGTGTTAAATATGTAAACATGTAAATATGTAACTAATAATTGTGTAACATAAGTATGTAAATGATTAACTGAATAAACATTGTAAATACATTTCTAGTGAATTAACTAAAATATAAATTATATTAAATTCTGAGCCTTACACCTTTCAAATATGAATTAACTCCACTTCTAAACCTTACAAAAGTAACAAATGACAATTCAACGGATGGTTTATCTAGCACTGCTGATTCTAGAAAAACAACGGAGAAAGGTTGATGGTAGCTGTGCTTGACTGAAATTGCAGGATTGAGAGTCTTTTTATTTTTCTCATTGTTTGGCTCTCCATAATAGCCAAGGAGTAGTACGAGCTAACCTAGAATCTTCTGATCCGTAGTCAGACACGTTATCCATTGCGCCACTAGCCCGATGTTTAGACAGAATAGGGAGCAGCTCAGTACTCGCACCATTGCATACAAACAGTGCTAATCTTTGTTGACAAGGGTATAGAAGGTCAGTCAAATTTTGTCGAAAATAAGGAGCCTCTTGCATGACTTTCAGCCTAAGCTGTCCAGTTTCTATCTATGTAAAATGAAGCTGAAGATGTAGTAATTCAAAGGAACAACAGAAAAGCAGCTTTACACAGCTGCCGTGACCCGGATTCAAACCTGGGTTGCTGTAACCACAACGTAGAGTACTAACCACTATACGATCATGGCCACTTGGTGTTGTGAGTGACAAATGACAATTCCACGGATGGTTTATCAGGCACTGCTGATTCTAGAAAAACAACAGAGAAAGCTTGATGGTGGCTGTGCTTGACTGAAATTGCAGGATTTAGAGTCTTTTTAGCACAGGTTGAAAGACCATTCCCTCATCGTTTGGTTCTTTTAGATGTAAATTTAGTTTTATATACAGTTTGTACAGGACAAGTGATTTTATACCTAAAGAGGAGTACGAGCTAGCCAGGCGTCGAACCTAGAATCTTGTTATCCGTAGTCAGACGCGTTATCCATTGCACCACTAGCCCGATGTTTAGAGAGAATAGGTAGCAGCTCTGTTCTCAGACCATTGCATACAAACAGTGGTGATCTTTGTTGACAAGGGTATAGAAGGCCGTGCTGTCCATTTTCTATCAATGTAAAATGAAGCTGAAGATGGAGTAATTTAAAGGAACAACAGAAATGTAACTTTACACAGCTGCCGTGACCCAGATTTGAACCGGGGTTGCTGCGGCCACAACACAGAGTACTAACCACTATACGATCACGGCCACTTGGTACTGTCAGTGACAAAAAACAATTCCACGGATGGTTTATCTAGCAATGCTGATTCTAAAAAAACAAAAGAGAAAGCTTGATGGTAGCTGTGCTTGACTGAAATTGCAGGATTTAGAGTCTTTCTAGCACACGTTGAACAAACACTCATTGGTCGGCTCTTTATAGTGGTTCATTTACTTTGATAGACAGTTTGTACAGGAGTAAAGTTGCAAACGAGGAACAAGTGATTTTATACCTAAAGAGTAGTACGAGCTAGCCAGGCGTCGAACCTAGAATCTTCTGATCCGTAGTCAGACGCGTTATCCATTGCACCACTAGCCCGATGTTTAGAGAGAATAGGTAGCAGCTCTGTTCTCAGACCATTGCATACAAACAGTGGTGATCTTTGTTCACAAGGGTCAAAGGCCAGTTATTTTTTTATTGTAGTATGGGGTCTCTTGCAGACCTTTCAGCCTAAGCTGTCCAGTTTCTAACAATGTAAAATGAAGCAGAAGATGTAGTAATTCAAAGGAACAACAGAAAAGTAGTTTTACACCGCTGCCGTGACCCGGATTCGAACGGGGGTTGCTGCGGCCACAACGCAGAGTACTAACCACTATACGATCACGGCCACGGCCACTTGGGGCTGCAATTGCCTCGTTGATGTGATAGCATTGTTGGAACTCTGAATCACAAATATACTGCTATTTTCTCGGTATTCCTAATTGATGAACCTAGAATCTTTTGATCCAAAGTCAGACGCATTATCCATTGCGCCACTAGCCCTACATTTAATAAAAACAGGGAGCAGCTCTGTTCTCAGACCATTGCATACAAACAGTGGTGATCTTTGTTGACAAGGGTATAGAAGGCCAGTCATTTTTTTTGTTGTAGTCAAGCTGTCCAGTTTCTATTTATGTAAAATGAAGCAGAAGATGTAGTAATTCAAAGGAACAACAGAAAAGTGCCTGTACACAGCTGCCTTAACCCAGAGTCAAACCAGGAATGCTGCGGCCATCTGTTCTCACACCATTGCACACCAGGATCTGTTCTCACACCATTGCATGCAAACAGTGTTTATTTTTGTTCAACACTGTTTGAATCTTATCTGTTTTGGTAGTCACACCATTGGATGCAAAGAGTGGTGATCTTTGTTTACAAGAGTATAGAAGGCCGTGCTGTGCAGTTTCTATCTATGTAAAATGAAGCTGAGGGTGGAGTAACTCAAAGGAACAACAGAAATGTAGCTTTATGCAGCTTCCATGACCCGGATTCGAACCAGGGTTGCTGCAGCCAGAACGCAGAGTACTAACCACTATACGATCACGGCCGCTTGGTATTGTGAGTGACAAATGACAATTCCACGGATGGTTTATCTAGCACTGCTGATTCTAGAAAAACAACAGAGAAAGCTTGATGGTAGCTGCTGAAATTGCAGGATTTAGAGTCTTTTTAGCACAGGTTGAAAGACCATTCCCTCATCGTTTGGCTCTTTTAGATGTAAATTTAGTTTTAGATACAGTTTGTACAGGACAAGTGACTTAATAGCTAAAGAGGAGTACGAGCTAGCCAGGAGTCGAACCTAGAATCTTCTGATCCGAAGTCAGACGCGTTATCCATTGCGCCACAGTC
>NW_027595687.1:0-22020 GCF_031162955.1 Sander vitreus | reverse complement strand
CAAGTCTGAGTAAAGGTAAAGTTCAAAAGAATTGAGAAATAATTACAGTAATGAAAAAATAAACATGGAAATACATACATGTAAGAATACATATAGCAACAGGCTAAATGAATGAATAAATATGGAACAAAACAAATGAAAGAATGCTTAAAAATACAGCAGTGTTAATTACAGTACCGAAAAAAAGAGAGCAAAAAAAGCAATTCAACTTGTTGGTTCGAAGATGAATGTAGTTGAACTACCAGAGAGCTACTGCAAAATGTATAGGTGCACTACTAGTGTGATTACATGTAGTTGAGTACTCCTCAACCCCAAACTGCGTCTTCAACAGTTTTGAGAACCTCTGGGGTTCATCGTCTTTAAATAGCTTGTTTTCACTTGGTACACTCGCTTACGGCCATACCACTCCTGAACACGCCCCGATCTCGTCCGATCTCGGAAGCTAAGCAGGGTCGGGCCGGGTCAGTACTTGGATGGGAGACCGCCTGGGAATACCCGGTGCTGTAAGCTTTTTCTTTTCCGTCAGCAGAGGGCGCTAGTAATGGTCAATGAAGCAAAGCAAAACACTGTCTTCATTTTTCTGAGCTCACTAGATGCCACTTTCTGTTCAACAAAGGGTTGAAAACACACTGAATTGCCATTCCTTTAACCCTTTCTTTGAACAGAGATTGCCATCTAGTGAGCTTAGAAAATAAAGACAGTGGTTTGCAAAGCTTCATTTCACCATCGCCAGAGGGCGCTACTCCTCCTTTGCTGGAGACAGAGCTGACAAGGAAACTGTACGGAGGATGCAACTTTTTTTTTGGAAGCAACATCTTTAATTAAAACTAAAATAAACAACCTCACAGTGTTCAACAATTCAAGTAGGAGTTCATGCACTTTGACCATGAATTCTTTGTTCTTGTTCTTCAAGATTGTGCCGATCTGGATAGTTTTGAAATCAAAGATATCTACATTTTGGATCATGCAAATTTACGGAAGATCTACAAGTCACTCAAGTCTGAGTAAAGGTAAAGTTCAAAAGAATTGAGAAATAATTACAGTAATGAAAAAAATAAACATGGAAATACATACATGTAAGAATACATATAGCAACAGGCTAAATGAATGAATAAATATGGAACAAAACAAATGAAAGAATGCTTAAAAATACAGCAGTGTTAATTACAGTACCGAAAAAAAAGAGAGCAAAAAAGCAATTCAACTTGTTGGTTCGAAGATGAATGTAGTTGAACTACCAGAGAGCTACTGCAAAATGTATAGGTGCACTACTAGTGTGATTACATGTAGTTGAGTACTCTCAACCCCAAACTGCGTCTTCAACAGTTTTGAGAACCTCTGGGGTTCATCGTCTTTAAATAGCTTGTTTTCACTTGGTACACTCGCTTACGGCCATACCACTCCTGAACACGCCCGATCTCGTCCGATCTCGGAAGCTAAGCAGGGTCGGGCCGGGTCAGTACTTGGATGGGAGACCGCCTGGGAATACCCGGTGCTGTAAGCTTTTTCTTTCCGTCAGCAGAGGGCGCTAGTAATGGTCAAATGAAGCAAAGCAAAACACTGTCTTCATTTTTCTGAGCTCACTAGATGCCACTTTCTGTTCAACAAAGGGTTGAAAACACACTGAATTGCCATTCCTTTAACCCTTTTCTTTGAACAGAGATTGCCATCTAGTGAGCTTAGAAAATAAAGACAGTGGTTTGCAAAGCTTCATTTCACCATCGCCAGAGGGCGCTACTCCTCCTTTGCTGGAGACAGAGCTGACAAGGAAACTGTACGGAGGATGCAACTTTTTTTTTGGAAGCAACATCTTTAATTAAAACTAAAATAAACAACCTCACAGTGTTCAACAATTCAAGTAGGAGTTCATGCACTTTGACCATGAATTCTTTGTTCTTGTTCTTCAAGATTGTGCCGATCTGGATAGTTTTGAAATCAAAGATATCTACATTTTGGATCATGCAAATTTACGGAAGACTACAAGTCACTCAAGTCTGAGTAAAGGTAAAGTTCAAAAGAATTGAGAAATAATTACAGTAATGAAAAAATAAACATGGAAATACATACATGTAAGAATACATATAGCAACAGGCTAAATGAATGAATAAATATGGAACAAAACAAATGAAAGAATGCTTAAAAATACAGCAGTGTTAATTACAGTACCGAAAAAAAAGAGCAAAAAAAGCAATTCAACTTGTTGGTTCGAAGATGAATGTAGTTGAACTACCAGAGAGCTACTGCAAAATGTATAGGTGCACTACTAGTGTGATTACATGTAGTTGAGTACTCCTCAACCCCAAACTGCGTCTTCAACAGTTTTGAGAACCTCTGGGGTTCATCGCCTTTAAATAGCTTGTTTTCACTTGGTACACTCGCTACGGCCATACCACCCCTGAACACGCCCGATCTCGTCCGATCTCGGAAGCTAAGCAGGGTCGGGCCGGGTCAGTACTTGGATGGGAGACCGCCTGGGAATACCCGGTGCTGTAAGCTTTTTCTTTCCGTCAGCAGAGGGCGCTAGTAATGGTCAAATGAAGCAAAGCAAAACACTGTCTTCATTTTCTGAGCTCACTAGATGCCACTTTCTGTTCAACAAAGGGTTGAAAACACACTGAATTGCCATTCCTTTAACCCTTTTCTTTGAACAGAGATTGCCATCTAGTGAGCTTAGAAAATAAAGACAGTGGTTTGCAAAGCTTCATTTCACCATCGCCAGAGGGCGCTACTCCTCCTTTGCTGGAGACAGAGCTGACAAGGAAACTGTACGGAGGATGCAACTTTTTTTTTGGAAGCAACATCTTTAATTAAAACTAAAATAAACAACCTCACAGTGTTCAACAATTCAAGTAGGAGTTCATGCACTTTGACCATGAATTCTTTGTTCTTGTTCTTCAAGATTGTGCCGATCTGGATAGTTTTGAAATCAAAGATATCTACATTTTGGATCATGCAAATTTACGGAAGATCGACAAGTCACTCAAGTCTGAGTAAAGGTAAAGTTCAAAAGAATTGAGAAATAATTACAGTAATGAAAAAAATAAACATGGAAATACATACATGTAAGAATACATATAGCAACAGGCTAAATGAATGAATAAATATGGAACAAAACAAATGAAAGAATGCTTAAAAAATACAGCAGTGTTAATTACAGTACCGAAAAAAAAAGAGCAAAAAAAGCAATTCAACTTGTTGGTTCGAAGATGAATGTAGTTGAACTACCAGAGAGCTACTGCAAAATGTATAGGTGCACTACTAGTGTGATTACATGTAGTTGAGTACTCTCAACCCCAAACTGCGTCTTCAACAGTTTTGAGAACCTCTGGGGTTCATCGCCTTTAAATAGCTTGTTTTCACTTGGTACACTCGCTACGGCCATACCACCCTGAACACGCCCGATCTCGTCCGATCTCGGAAGCTAAGCAGGGTCGGGCCGGGTCAGTACTTGGATGGGAGACCGCCTGGGAATACCCGGTGCTGTAAGCTTTTTCTTTTCCGTCAGCAGAGGGCGCTAGTAATGGTCAAATGAAGCAAAGCAAAACACTGTCTTCATTTTTCTGAGCTCACTAGATGCCACTTTCTGTTCAACAAAGGGTTGAAAACACACTGAATTGCCATTCCTTTAACCCTTTTCTTTGAACAGAGATTGCCATCTAGTGAGCTTAGAAAATAAAGACAGTGGTTTGCAAAGCTTCATTTCACCATCGCCAGAGGGCGCTACTCCTCCTTTGCTGGAGACAGAGCTGACAAGGAAACTGTACGGAGGATGCAACTTTTTTTTTGGAAGCAACATCTTTAATTAAAACTAAAATAAACAACCTCACAGTGTTCAACAATTCAAGTAGGAGTTCATGCACTTTGACCATGAATTCTTTGTTCTTGTTCTTCAAGATTGTGCCGATCTGATAGTTTTGAAATCAAAGATATCTACATTTTGGATCATGCAAATTTACGGAAGATCGACAAGTCACTCAAGTCTGAGTAAAGGTAAAGTTCAAAAGAATTGAGAAATAATTACAGTAATGAAAAAAATAAACATGGAAATACATACATGTAAGAATACATATAGCAACAGGCTAAATGAATGAATAAATATGGAACAAAACAAATGAAAGAATGCTTAAAAATACAGCAGTGTTAATTACAGTACCGAAAAAAAGAGAGCAAAAAAAGCAATTCAACTTGTTGGTTCGAAGATGAATGTAGTTGAACTACCAGAGAGCTACTGCAAAATGTATAGGTGCACTACTAGTGTGATTACATGTAGTTGAGTACTCCTCAACCCCAAACTGCGTCTTCAACAGTTTTGAGAACCTCTGGGGTTCATCGTCTTTAAATAGCTTGTTTTCACTTGGTACACTCGCTACGGCCATACCACTCCTGAACACGCCCGATCTCGTCCGATCTCGGAAGCTAAGCAGGGTCGGGCCGGGTCAGTACTTGGATGGGAGACCGCCTGGGAATACCCGGTGCTGTGTTTTTCTTTTCCGTCAGCAGAGGGCGCTAGTAATGGTCAAATGAAGCAAAGCAAAACACTGTCTTCATTTTTCTGAGCTCACTAGATGCCACTTTCTGTTCAACAAAGGGTTGAAAACACACTGAATTGCCATTCCTTTAACCCTTTTCTTTGAACAGAGATTGCCATCTAGTGAGCTTAGAAAATAAAGACAGTGGTTTGCAAAGCTTCATTTCACTATCGCCAGAGGGCGCTACTCCTCCTTTGCTGGAGACAGAGCTGACAAGGAAACTGTACGGAGGATGCAACTTTTTTTTTGGAAGCAACATCTTTAATTAAAACTAAAATAAACAACCTCACAGTGTTCAACAATTCAAGTAGGAGTTCATGCACTTTGACCATGAATTCTTTGTTCTTGTTCTTCAAGATTGTGCCGATCTGGATAGTTTTGAAATCAAAGATATCTACATTTTGGATCATGCAAATTTACGGAAGACGACAAGTCACTCAAGTCTGAGTAAAGGTAAAGTTCAAAAGAATTGAGAAATAATTACAGTAATGAAAAAATAAACATGGAAATACATACATGTAAGAATACATATAGCAACAGGCTAAATGAATGAATAAATATGGAACAAAACAAATGAAAGAATGCTTAAAAATACAGCAGTGTTAATTACAGTACCGAAAAAAAAGAGAGCAAAAAAGCAATTCAACTTGTTGGTTCGAAGATGAATGTAGTTGAACTACCAGAGAGCTACTGCAAAATGTATAGGTGCACTACTAGTGTGATTACATGTAGTTGAGTACTCCTCAACCCCAAACTGCGTCTTCAACAGTTTTGAGAACCTCTGGGGTTCATCGTCTTTAAATAGCTTGTTTTCACTTGGTACACTCGCTACGGCCATACCACTCCTGAACACGCCCGATCTCGTCCGATCTCGGAAGCTAAGCAGGGTCGGGCCGGGTCAGTACTTGGATGGGAGACCGCCTGGGAATACCCGGTGCTGTAAGCTTTTTCTTTTCCGTCAGCAGAGGGCGCTAGTAATGGTCAAATGAAGCAAAGCAAAACACTGTCTTCATTTTTCTGAGCTCACTAGATGCCACTTTCTGTTCAACAAAGGGTTGAAAACACACTGAATTGCCATTCCTTTAACCCTTTTCTTTGAACAGAGATTGCCATCTAGTGAGCTTAGAAAATAAAGACAGTGGTTTGCAAAGCTTCATTTCACTATCGCCAGAGGGCGCTACTCCTCCTTTGCTGGAGACAGAGCTGACAAGGAAACTGTACGGAGGATGCAACTTTTTTTTTGGAAGCAACATCTTTAATTAAAACTAAAATAAACAACCTCACAGTGTTCAACAATTCAAGTAGGAGTTCATGCACTTTGACCATGAATTCTTTGTTCTTGTTCTTCAAGATTGTGCCGATCTGGATAGTTTTGAAATCAAAGATATCTACATTTTGGATCATGCAAATTTACGGAAGATCTACAAGTCACTCAAGTCTGAGTAAAGGTAAAGTTCAAAAGAATTGAGAAATAATTACAGTAATGAAAAAAATAAACATGGAAATACATACATGTAAGAATACATATAGCAACAGGCTAAATGAATGAATAAATATGGAACAAAACAAATGAAAGAATGCTTAAAAATACAGCAGTGTTAATTACAGTACCGAAAAAAAGAGAGCAAAAAAAGCAATTCAACTTGTTGGTTCGAAGATGAATGTAGTTGAACTACCAGAGAGCTACTGCAAAATGTATAGGTGCACTACTAGTGTGATTACATGTAGTTGAGTACTCCTCAACCCCAAACTGCGTCTTCAACAGTTTTGAGAACCTCTGGGGTTCATCGTCTTTAAATAGCTTGTTTTCACTTGGTACACTCGCTTACGGCCATACCACTCCTGAACACGCCCGATCTCGTCCGATCTCGGAAGCTAAGCAGGGTCGGGCCGGGTCAGTACTTGGATGGGAGACCGCCTGGGAATACCCGGTGCTGTAGCTTTTTCTTTTCCGTCAGCAGAGGGCGCTAGTAATGGTCAAATGAAGCAAAGCAAAACACTGTCTTCATTTTCTGAGCTCACTAGATGCCACTTTCTGTTCAACAAAGGGTTGAAAACACACTGAATTGCCATTCCTTTAACCCTTTTCTTTGAACAGAGATTGCCATCTAGTGAGCTTAGAAAATAAAGACAGTGGTTTGCAAAGCTTCATTTCACCATCGCCAGAGGGCGCTACTCCTCCTTTGCTGGAGACAGAGCTGACAAGGAAACTGTACGGAGGATGCAACTTTTTTTTTGGAAGCAACATCTTTAATTAAAACTAAAATAAACAACCTCACAGTGTTCAACAATTCAAGTAGGAGTTCATGCACTTTGACCATGAATTCTTTGTTCTTGTTCTTCAAGATTGTGCCGATCTGGATAGTTTTGAAATCAAAGATATCTACATTTTGGATCATGCAAATTTACGGAAGATCTACAAGTCACTCAAGTCTGAGTAAAGGTAAAGTTCAAAAGAATTGAGAAATAATTACAGTAATGAAAAAAATAAACATGGAAATACATACATGTAAGAATACATATAGCAACAGGCTAAATGAATGAATAAATATGGAACAAAACAAATGAAAGAATGCTTAAAAATACAGCAGTGTTAATTACAGTACCGAAAAAAAAGAGCAAAAAAAGCAATTCAACTTGTTGGTTCGAAGATGAATGTAGTTGAACTACCAGAGAGCTACTGCAAAATGTATAGGTGCACTACTAGTGTGATTACATGTAGTTGAGTACTCCTCAACCCCAAACTGCGTCTTCAACAGTTTTGAGAACCTCTGGGGTTCATCGCCTTTAAATAGCTTGTTTTCACTTGGTACACTCGCTTACGGCCATACCACCCTGAACACGCCCGATCTCGTCCGATCTCGGAAGCTAAGCAGGGTCGGGCCGGGTCAGTACTTGGATGGGAGACCGCCTGGGAATACCCGGTGCTGTAAGCTTTTTCTTTCCGTCAGCAGAGGGCGCTAGTAATGGTCAAATGAAGCAAAGCAAAACACTGTCTTCATTTTCTGAGCTCACTAGATGCCACTTTCTGTTCAACAAAGGGTTGAAAACACACTGAATTGCCATTCCTTTAACCCTTTTCTTTGAACAGAGATTGCCATCTAGTGAGCTTAGAAAATAAAGACAGTGGTTTGCAAAGCTTCATTTCACCATCGCCAGAGGGCGCTACTCCTCCTTTGCTGGAGACAGAGCTGACAAGGAAACTGTACGGAGGATGCAACTTTTTTTTTGGAAGCAACATCTTTAATTAAAACTAAAATAAACAACCTCACAGTGTTCAACAATTCAAGTAGGAGTTCATGCACTTTGACCATGAATTCTTTGTTCTTGTTCTTCAAGATTGTGCCGATCTGGATAGTTTTGAAATCAAAGATATCTACATTTTGGATCATGCAAATTTACGGAAGATCGACAAGTCACTCAAGTCTGAGTAAAGGTAAAGTTCAAAAGAATTGAGAAATAATTACAGTAATGAAAAAAATAAACATGGAAATACATACATGTAAGAATACATATAGCAACAGGCTAAATGAATGAATAAATATGGAACAAAACAAATGAAAGAATGCTTAAAAATACAGCAGTGTTAATTACAGTACCGAAAAAAAGCGAGCAAAAAAAGCAATTCAACTTGTTGGTTCGAAGATGAATGTAGTTGAACTACCAGAGAGCTACTGCAAAATGTATAGGTGCACTACTAGTGTGATTACATGTAGTTGAGTACTCCTCAACCCCAAACTGCGTCTTCAACAGTTTTGAGAACCTCTGGGGTTCATCGTCTTTAAATAGCTTGTTTTCACTTGGTACACTCGCTTACGGCCATACCACCCTGAACACGCCCGATCTCGTCCGATCTCGGAAGCTAAGCAGGGTCGGGCCGGGTCAGTACTTGGATGGGAGACCGCCTGGGAATACCCGGTGCTGTAAGCTTTTTCTTTCCGTCAGCAGAGGGCGCTAGTAATGGTCAAATGAAGCAAAGCAAAACACTGTCTTCATTTTCTGAGCTCACTAGATGCCACTTTCTGTTCAACAAAGGGTTGAAAACACACTGAATTGCCATTCCTTTAACCCTTTTCTTTGAACAGAGATTGCCATCTAGTGAGCTTAGAAAATAAAGACAGTGGTTTGCAAAGCTTCATTTCACCATCGCCAGAGGGCGCTACTCCTCCTTTGCTGGAGACAGAGCTGACAAGGAAACTGTACGGAGGATGCAACTTTTTTTTTGGAAGCAACATCTTTAATTAAAACTAAAATAAACAACCTCACAGTGTTCAACAATTCAAGTAGGAGTTCATGCACTTTGACCATGAATTCTTTGTTCTTGTTCTTCAAGATTGTGCCGATCTGGATAGTTTTGAAATCAAAGATATCTACATTTTGGATCATGCAAATTTACGGAAGACTACAAGTCACTCAAGTCTGAGTAAAGGTAAAGTTCAAAAGAATTGAGAAATAATTACAGTAATGAAAAAAATAAACATGGAAATACATACATGTAAGAATACATATAGCAACAGGCTAAATGAATGAATAAATATGGAACAAAACAAATGAAAGAATGCTTAAAAAATACAGCAGTGTTAATTACAGTACCGAAAAAAAAAGAGCAAAAAAAGCAATTCAACTTGTTGGTTCGAAGATGAATGTAGTTGAACTACCAGAGAGCTACTGCAAAATGTATAGGTGCACTACTAGTGTGATTACATGTAGTTGAGTACTCCTCAACCCCAAACTGCGTCTTCAACAGTTTTGAGAACCTCTGGGGTTCATCGCCTTTAAATAGCTTGTTTTCACTTGGTACACTCGCTACGGCCATACCACCCTGAACACGCCCGATCTCGTCCGATCTCGGAAGCTAAGCAGGGTCGGGCCGGGTCAGTACTTGGATGGGAGACCGCCTGGGAATACCCGGTGCTGTAAGCTTTTTCTTTTCCGTCAGCAGAGGGCGCTAGTAATGGTCAAATGAAGCAAAGCAAAACACTGTCTTCATTTTTCTGAGCTCACTAGATGCCACTTTCTGTTCAACAAAGGGTTGAAAACACACTGAATTGCCATTCCTTTAACCCTTTTCTTTGAACAGAGATTGCCATCTAGTGAGCTTAGAAAATAAAGACAGTGGTTTGCAAAGCTTCATTTCACTATCGCCAGAGGGCGCTACTCCTCCTTTGCTGGAGACAGAGCTGACAAGGAAACTGTACGGAGGATGCAACTTTTTTTTTGGAAGCAACATCTTTAATTAAAACTAAAATAAACAACCTCACAGTGTTCAACAATTCAAGTAGGAGTTCATGCACTTTGACCATGAATTCTTTGTTCTTGTTCTTCAAGATTGTGCCGATCTGGATAGTTTTGAAATCAAAGATATCTACATTTTGGATCATGCAAATTTACGGAAGATCGACAAGTCACTCAAGTCTGAGTAAAGGTAAAGTTCAAAAGAATTGAGAAATAATTACAGTAATGAAAAAAATAAACATGGAAATACATACATGTAAGAATACATATAGCAACAGGCTAAATGAATGAATAAATATGGAACAAAACAAATGAAAGAATGCTTAAAAATACAGCAGTGTTAATTACAGTACCGAAAAAAAAGAGCAAAAAAGCAATTCAACTTGTTGGTTCGAAGATGAATGTAGTTGAACTACCAGAGAGCTACTGCAAAATGTATAGGTGCACTACTAGTGTGATTACATGTAGTTGAGTACTCCTCAACCCCAAACTGCGTCTTCAACAGTTTTGAGAACCTCTGGGGTTCATCGCCTTTAAATAGCTTGTTTTCACTTGGTACACTCGCTACGGCCATACCACCCTGAACACGCCCGATCTCGTCCGATCTCGGAAGCTAAGCAGGGTCGGGCCGGGTCAGTACTTGGATGGGAGACCGCCTGGGAATACCCGGTGCTGTAAGCTTTTTCTTTTCCGTCAGCAGAGGGCGCTAGTAATGGTCAAATGAAGCAAAGCAAAACACTGTCTTCATTTTTCTGAGCTCACTAGATGCCACTTTCTGTTCAACAAAGGGTTGAAAACACACTGAATTGCCATTCCTTTAACCCTTTTCTTTGAACAGAGATTGCCATCTAGTGAGCTTAGAAAATAAAGACAGTGGTTTGCAAAGCTTCATTTCACCATCGCCAGAGGGCGCTACTCCTCCTTTGCTGGAGACAGAGCTGACAAGGAAACTGTACGGAGGATGCAACTTTTTTTTTGGAAGCAACATCTTTAATTAAAACTAAAATAAACAACCTCACAGTGTTCAACAATTCAAGTAGGAGTTCATGCACTTTGACCATGAATTCTTTGTTCTTGTTCTTCAAGATTGTGCCGATCTGGATAGTTTTGAAATCAAAGATATCTACATTTTGGATCATGCAAATTTACGGAAGATCGACAAGTCACTCAAGTCTGAGTAAAGGTAAAGTTCAAAAGAATTGAGAAATAATTACAGTAATGAAAAAAATAAACATGGAAATACATACATGTAAGAATACATATAGCAACAGGCTAAATGAATGAATAAATATGGAACAAAACAAATGAAAGAATGCTTAAAAATACAGCAGTGTTAATTACAGTACCGAAAAAAAAGAGCAAAAAAAGCAATTCAACTTGTTGGTTCGAAGATGAATGTAGTTGAACTACCAGAGAGCTACTGCAAAATGTATAGGTGCACTACTAGTGTGATTACATGTAGTTGAGTACTCCTCAACCCCAAACTGCGTCTTCAACAGTTTTGAGAACCTCTGGGGTTCATCGTCTTTAAATAGCTTGTTTTCACTTGGTACACTCGCTACGGCCATACCACCCTGAACACGCCCGATCTCGTCCGATCTCGGAAGCTAAGCAGGGTCGGGCCGGGTCAGTACTTGGATGGGAGACCGCCTGGGAATACCCGGTGCTGTAAGCTTTTTCTTTTCCGTCAGCAGAGGGCGCTAGTAATGGTCAAATGAAGCAAAGCAAAACACTGTCTTCATTTTTCTGAGCTCACTAGATGCCACTTTCTGTTCAACAAAGGGTTGAAAACACACTGAATTGCCATTCCTTTAACCCTTTTCTTTGAACAGAGATTGCCATCTAGTGAGCTTAGAAAATAAAGACAGTGGTTTGCAAAGCTTCATTTCACTATCGCCAGAGGGCGCTACTCCTCCTTTGCTGGAGACAGAGCTGACAAGGAAACTGTACGGAGGATGCAACTTTTTTTTTGGAAGCAACATCTTTAATTAAAACTAAAATAAACAACCTCACAGTGTTCAACAATTCAAGTAGGAGTTCATGCACTTTGACCATGAATTCTTTGTTCTTGTTCTTCAAGATTGTGCCGATCTGGATAGTTTTGAAATCAAAGATATCTACATTTTGGATCATGCAAATTTACGGAAGACGACAAGTCACTCAAGTCTGAGTAAAGGTAAAGTTCAAAAGAATTGAGAAATAATTACAGTAATGAAAAAATAAACATGGAAATACATACATGTAAGAATACATATAGCAACAGGCTAAATGAATGAATAAATATGGAACAAAACAAATGAAAGAATGCTTAAAAAATACAGCAGTGTTAATTACAGTACCGAAAAAAAGAGAGCAAAAAAGCAATTCAACTTGTTGGTTCGAAGATGAATGTAGTTGAACTACCAGAGAGCTACTGCAAAATGTATAGGTGCACTACTAGTGTGATTACATGTAGTTGAGTACTCCTCAACCCCAAACTGCGTCTTCAACAGTTTTGAGAACCTCTGGGGTTCATCGTCTTTAAATAGCTTGTTTTCACTTGGTACACTCGCTACGGCCATACCACTCCTGAACACGCCCGATCTCGTCCGATCTCGGAAGCTAAGCAGGGTCGGGCCGGGTCAGTACTTGGATGGGAGACCGCCTGGGAATACCCGGTGCTGTAAGCTTTTTCTTTTCCGTCAGCAGAGGGCGCTAGTAATGGTCAAATGAAGCAAAGCAAAACACTGTCTTCATTTTTCTGAGCTCACTAGATGCCACTTTCTGTTCAACAAAGGGTTGAAAACACACTGAATTGCCATTCCTTTAACCCTTTTCTTTGAACAGAGATTGCCATCTAGTGAGCTTAGAAAATAAAGACAGTGGTTTGCAAAGCTTCATTTCACTATCGCCAGAGGGCGCTACTCCTCCTTGCTGGAGACAGAGCTGACAAGGAAACTGTACGGAGGATGCAACTTTTTTTTTGGAAGCAACATCTTTAATTAAAACTAAAATAAACAACCTCACAGTGTTCAACAATTCAAGTAGGAGTTCATGCACTTTGACCATGAATTCTTTGTTCTTGTTCTTCAAGATTGTGCCGATCTGGATAGTTTTGAAATCAAAGATATCTACATTTTGGATCATGCAAATTTACGGAAGATCTACAAGTCACTCAAGTCTGAGTAAAGGTAAAGTTCAAAAGAATTGAGAAATAATTACAGTAATGAAAAAAATAAACATGGAAATACATACATGTAAGAATACATATAGCAACAGGCTAAATGAATGAATAAATATGGAACAAAACAAATGAAAGAATGCTTAAAAATACAGCAGTGTTAATTACAGTACCGAAAAAAAAGAGAGCAAAAAAGCAATTCAACTTGTTGGTTCGAAGATGAATGTAGTTGAACTACCAGAGAGCTACTGCAAAATGTATAGGTGCACTACTAGTGTGATTACATGTAGCTGAGTACTCCTCAACCCCAAACCGCGTCTTCAACAGTTTCCTGAGAACCTCTGTTCATCGTCTCTGAACAGCTTGTTTTCACTTGCAGCACTCGCCACGGCCACACCTGCACCCTGAACGACGCCTGATCTCTGTCCGATCTCGAAGCTAAGCAGCGTCGGGCCGGGTCGAGTACTCGGGATGGGAGACCGCTGGGAAATACCCGGCGCCAGTGCTTCTTCTTTCGTCAGCAGAGTGGCGCTAGTACGGTCAAATGAAGCTAAAGAAACACTGCCCTCATTTCTCGAGCTCACCAGACACTCTCTCGCCCAACAAAGGCTGAAAACACTACGGACTGCCATCCTTTTCTGAACCTCTCTCTGAACAGAGATTGCCATCTAGTGAGCTTAGAAAATAAAGACAGTGGAGCCAGCAAAAGCTTCATTTCACCATCGCCAGATGTGCGCTACTCCCTCCTTGCTGGACACAAGAGCCGACAAGGAAACCTGCACAGAGTGATGCGAACTGGAAGCAACATCTTTAATTAAAACTACAACAACCTCTACAGTGTGAGTCTACAATTCGCAGGAGTTCATCGCACAGACCACTGAAATTCTTTAGTTCTAGTTCTTCAAGATCGTGCCGATACTGGATAGTTTCTGAACCAGAGAGATCTACATTTTGGATCATGCGTTTGACGCGAAAGCATCGACAAAGTCACTCAAGTCTGAGCAGCCAGGCAAAGTCTGCAAAAGAATTGAGAAACAATTACAGCAATGAAAAAATAAACATGGGAAATACATACACGGTAAGACACATATAGCAACAGGCTAAATGAATGAATAAATAAGGAACAAAACAAGCAACGAAAGAATGCTTTAAAATACTACAGCAGCAGTCACTACAGTACTGAGAGAGAGCAGGGCAATCTCAACTAGTTGGTTCAAGATGAATGCAGTTGAACCACCAGAGAGCTATCATGCAAAACGTGTAGGTGCACCACTAGTGTGATCGCTACGCAGTTGAGCACTCTCAACCCCAAACCATGCGTCTTTTTCAACAGTATTTGAGAACCCTTCTGGGGTTCATCTGCCTTTGGGCAACAGCTTGTTTCTTTCTACTGGTTACACCGCTTTACGGCCATTACTACACTCCTGGAACACGCGGATCTCGCCCGACCCTGAAGCTGATGCAGGGTCTGGCGGTCAGTACTTTGGATGGGTATGACCGCCTGCGAAATACCCGAAAGCCAGCAGCTTTTCTCTTTCCACAGCAGGCGTTAGTAATGGTCACGAAAGCGCGCAAACACTGTCTTCATTTCTCAGAGCCTCAACTAGACGCCACTTTCAGTTCAGCAAAGGGTTGAGACGTCACTGGAATTGCAGCTATCCCTTTCAACCCTCTTTGAACAGAGATTGCCATCTAGTGAGCTTAGAGCCAAAGACAGTGAGCTAGCAAAGCTTCATTTCACATCGCCAGAGGGCGTTACTCCTCCTTTGCCGGTACATGTAGCAGACAGGCTGAAAACCGCACGGAGTGACGCAAACTGCCAGCAACATCTCCAATTAAAACTGAAATAACAACCTCACAGTGTTCAACAACAAGTATGAGAGTTCGGTGCACTTTTGACCATGAATTCTTTGTTCTGTTCTTCAAGATCGTGCTGATCTGGATAGTTTCGGAAATCAAAGATATCTACATTTTGGATCATGCAAATATAGCGGATAGACGTAAGTCACCAAGTCTGAGTAAAAGGCAAGTTCAGCAACTGAGAAATAATTACAGCAATGATATACATGGAAATACATACATGTAAGCATCACATATAGCAACAGGCTAAATGAATGAATAAATATGGAACAAACAAATGAAAGAGCTTAAAAATCAGTGTGAATTATAGCATTTGAAAAAAAGAGAGCAAAAAAGAATAAACTGGTTGGTTCGAAGATGAAAGTGTAGCTGAACTACCAGAGAGCTACGCAAAAATGTATAGGTGCACTACTAGTGGATTACATGTAGTTGAGTACCTCAACCCCTAAACCATGCTCTCAATAGTTTTGAGAACCTCTGGGGTTCATCGCCTTAAATAGCTTGTTTTTCACTTTGGCAAACGACCGCTACGGCCATACACACTGAACACGCCGATCTCGTCCGGGCATCCGAAGCTGCTGGTAGTGGGCCGGTCAGTACTTGGATGGGAGACTGCCTGGGAATAGTCGTGTGCAAAGCTTTTTCTTCCGTCAGCAGAGGGCGCTAGTAGTGGTCAAATGAAGCAAAGCAAACACTGTCTTCATTTCTTTCTGAGCTCACTAGATGCCACTTTCTGTTCAACAAAGCGGCTGAAAACACACTGAATTGCCATTCCTTTAACCCTTTTCTTTTGAACAGAGATTGCCATCTAGTGAGCTTAGAAAAATAAAGACAGTGGCTTGCAAAGCTTCATTTCACCATCGCCAGAGGGCGCTACTCCTCCTTGCTGGAGACAGAGCTGACAAGGAAACTGTACTGAGGATGCAACTGAAAGCAACATCTTTAATTAAAACTAAAATAAACAACTTCACAGTGTTCAACAATTCATAGGAGTTCATGCACTTTGACCCATGAATTCTTTTGTTTTGTTCTTCAAGATTGTGCTGATCTGATAGTTTTGAAATCAAAAGATATCTACATTTTGGGATCATGTAAATTTACGAAGACTGACAAGTCACTCAAGTCTGAGTAAAGGTAAAGTTCAAAGAATTGAGAAATAATTGACAGTAATGAAAAAAATAAACATGGAAATACATAGATGATGTAAGAATGCTATAGCAACAGGCTAAATGAATGAATAAACATGAAACAAAACAAATGAAAGAATGCTTTAAAAATACAGCAGTGTTAATTACAGTACCGAAAAAGAGAGCAAAAGCAATTCAACTTAGTTGGTCTCAAGATGAATGTAGTTGAACTACCAGAGAGCTACTGCAAAATGTATAGGTGCACTACTAGATGATGATATGTAGTTGAGTACTCTCAACCCCTAAACTGAGCTCTTCAACAGTTTTGAGAACCCTCGAGTTCATCGTCTTAAATAGCTTGTTTTCACTCTGCGTACACTCGCTCACGGGCCATACCATCCCTGAACACGCCCGATCTCGTCTGCGATCTCTCGAAGCTAGCAGGGTCGGCCGGTCGTACTTGGATGGGAGACCGCCGAATACCCGGTGCTGTAAGCTTTTCTTTCCGTCAGCAGAGGGCGTTAGTACTGGTCAAAAATGAAGCTAAAGAACACTGTTCGCTTTTCGAGCTCATCAGATGCCACTTTCTGTTCAACAAAGGGCTGAAAACACACTGAATTGCCATTCCTTTAACCCTTTCTTTGAACAGAGATTGACATCCAGTGAGCTTAGAAAATAAAGACAGTGGTTTGCAAAGCTTCATTTCACTATCGCCAGAGTGCGTACTCCTCCTCGTTGGAGACAGAGCTGACAAGGAAACTGTACATAGAGATGCAACTGGAAGCAACATCTTTAATTAAAACTAAAATAAACAACCTCACAGTGTTCAAATAACTCAAGCAGGAGTTCATGCACTTGACCATGAATTCTTTGTTCTGTTCTTCAAGATTGTGCCGATCTGGATAGTTTTGAAATCAAAGATATCTACATTTTGGATCATGAAAATTTACGGAAGATCTACAAGTCACTCAAGTCTGAGTAAAGGTAAAGTTCAAAAGAATTGAGAAATAATTGCAGTAATGAAAAAATAAACATGGAAATACATACATGTAAGAATACATATAGCAACAGGCTAAATGAATGAATAAATATGGAACAAAACAAATGAAAGAATGCTTAAAAACATACAGCAGTAAGTACAGTACTAAAAAAGAGAGCAAAAAAAGCAATTCAACTTGTTGGTTCGAAGATGAATGTAGTTGAACTACCAGAGAGCTACTGCAAAATGTATAGGTGCACTACTAGTGTGATTACATGTAGTTGAGTACTCCTCAAACCCCAAACTGCGTCTTCAATAGTTTTGAGAACCCTGGGGTTCATCAGTCTTTAAATAGCTTGTTTTCACTTGGTACACTTACGCTATGGCACATACCTACTCCTGAACACGCCCGATCTCGTCCCGGATCTCGTGAAGCTAGGGCAGGGTCGGGCTGGGTCAGTACATCTGGATGGGAGACCGCCTGGGAATACCCGGTGCTGTGTTTTCTTTCCGTCAGCAGAGGGCGCTAGTAATGGTCAATGAAGCAAAGCAAACACTGTCTTCATTTTTTCTGAGCTCACTAGATGCCACTTTCGTTCAACAAAGGGTTGAAAACACACTGAATTGCCATTCCTTTAACCCTTTCTTGAACAGAGTTGCCATCTGAGTGAGCTTAGAAAATAAAGACAGTGGTTTGCAATAGCTTCATTTCACCATCGCCAGAGGGACGCTACTCCTCTGCTGGAGACAGAGCTGACAAGGAAACTGTACGGAGGATGCAACTTTTTCTTTTGGAAGCAACATCTTTAATTAAAACTAAAATAAACAACCTCACAGTGTTCAACAATTCAAGTAGGAGTTCATGCACTTTGACCATGAATTCTTTTGTTCTTGTTCTTCAAGATTGTGCCGATCTGGATAGTTTTGAAATCAAAGATATCTACATTTTTGGATCATGCAAATTTACGGAAGATCGACAAGTCACTCTAAGTCTGAGTAAAGGTAAAGTTCAAAAGAATTGAGAAATAATTACAGTAATGAAAAATAAACATGGAAATACATACATGTAAGAATACATATAGCAACAGGCTAAATGAATAGAATAAATATGGAACAAAACAAATAGAAAGAATGCTTAAAATACAGCAGTGCTGATTACAGTACCAAAGTAGAGCAAAAAGTGCAATCTCAACTTGTTGGTCTCGAAGATGAATGAAGCTGAACCTACCAGAGAGAGCCATCTGCAAATGTATAGGTGCACTACTAGTGTGATTACATGAAGTTGAGTAATTTCTCAACCCCAAACTGCGTCTTCAACAGCTTTTGAGAACCTCTGGGGTTCATCGCCTTTAAAACAGCTTGTTTTCACTCGGCATCACTCACACGCATCATACCAATCCCTGAATACGCTCGATCTCATCCGATCTCGGAAGCTAAGCAGGGTCGGGCCGGTCAGTACTTACGGGGAGACCCGCCTGGGAATACCCGGAGTAAGCTTTTTCTTTTTCCGTCAGCAGTAGGGCGCTAGTAATGGTCAAACGAAGCAAAGCAAAATCACTGTCTTCATTTTCTGAGCTCACTAGATGCCACTTTCTGTTCAACAAAGTGCTGAAACACACCGAAACTGCCATTCCTTTAACTCTTTTTCTGAACAGAGATTGCCATCTAGTGAGCTAGAAAATAAAGACAGTGGTTTGCAAAGCTCATTTCTAATCATCGCAGAGGGCGCTATCCTCCTTTGCTGGAGACAGAGCTGACAAGGAAACTGTACGGAGGATGCAGAATCTTGGAAGCAAATATCTTTCAAATTGAAAACTAAAATAAACAACCTCACTAGTGAAACAACAATCTAAGCAGGAGTTCGAGAACTTTTTGACCATGAATTCTTTGTTCTGTTCTTCAAGATTATGCCGATCTGGATAATTTGAAATCAAAGATATTCACATTTCTCGGATCATGCAAATTTCACGCAGAAGACATGTCACTCAAGTCTGAGTAAAGGCAAAGTCTCAAAAGAATTGAGAAATAATTACGTAATGAAAAATACAAACATGGAAATACATACATAGTAAGAATACATATAGAAACTAAAGCAAATGAATGAATAAATATGGAACAAAACAATGAAAGAATGCTTAAAAAAATACAGCAGTGTTAATTACAGTACTGAAAAAAAGAGAGCAAAAGCAATTCAACTTGTTGGTTCGAAGATGAATGTAGTTGAACTACCAGAGAGCTACTGCAAATGTGTAGGTGCACTACTAGTGTGATTACATGGATTGAGTACTCTCAACTCAAACTGCAGTCTTCAACAGTTTTGAGAACTCTGGGTTCACTCGCCTTTAGACAGCTTGTTTTCTACCTGGCACACTGCGCTTACGGCACCACACTCCTGAACACGCCCGATCTCGTCCGATTCGGAAGCTAAGCAGGGTCGACTGGCAGTCTTGGATGGGAGATCGCCTGAATACCCGGCAGTATGCTTTTCCCTCACAGCAGAGGGCGCTAGTAATGGGTCGAATAAGCAAAGCAAAACACTGTCTTCATTTTCTGAGCTCACCAGATGCCACTTTCTGTTCAACAAAGGGTTGAAACACACTGAACTGCCATTCCTTTAACCCTGTTTCTGAACAGAGATTGCAGTGAGCCAGAAAATAAAGACAGTGGTTTGCAAAGCTCATTTCACCATCGCCAGAGGGCGTACTCCTCCTTTGCTGGAGCACAGAGCTGACAAGGAACTGCACGGGAGGATGCAAACTCTTTTTTGAAGCAAATATCTTAATTGAAAACTCAAATAAACAACCTCACAGTGTTCAACAATTTCAGTAGAGTTCATGCACTTTGACCATGAATTCTTTGTTCTGTTCTTCAAGATTATGCCATCTGATAGTTTTGAAATCAAAGATATCTACATTTGGATCATGCATTTACGGAAGAGACGATGTCACTCAAGTCCGGAGCAAAGGCAAACAAAAGAATTGAGAAATAAATTAAGGTAATGAAAAATAAAAACATGAAATACATACATGTAAGAATACATATAGCAACAGGCTAAATGAATGAATAAATATGGAACAAAACAAATGAAAGAATGCTTGAAAAATACAGCAGTGCTATTACAGTACCGAAAAGATGAGCAAAAAAGCAATTCAACTTGTTGGTTCAAGATGAATGTAGTTGAACTACCAGAGAGCTACTGCAAAATGTATAGGTGCACTACTAGTGTGATTACATGTAGTTGAGTACTCCTCAACCCCTAAACTGCGTCTTCAACAGTTTTGAGAACCTCTGAGTTCATCGTCTTTAACAGCTTGTTTTCACTTGGTACACTCGCTTACGGCCATACCACTCCCTGAACACGCCCGATCCTCGTCCGATCTCGAAGCTAGCAGGGTCGGGTCGGGTCAGTACTTGATGGGAGACCGCCTGGGAATACCCGGTGCTGTGTTTTTCTTTCCGTCAGCAGAGGGCGCTAGTAATGGTCAAATGAAGCTAGCAAAACACTGTCTTCATTTTCTGAGCTCACTAGATGCCACTTTCTGTTCAACAAAGGGTTGAAAACACACTGAATTGCCATTCCTTTAACCCTTTTCTTTGAACAGAGATTGCCATCTAGTGAGCTTAGAAAATAAAGACAGTGGCTTTGCAAAGCTTCATTTCACCATCGCCAGAGGGCGCTACTCCTCCTTTGCTGGAGACAGAGCTGACAAGGAAACTGTACGGAGGATGCAACTTTTTTTTTGAAGCAACATCTTTAATTAAAACTAAAAATAAACAACCTCACAGTGTTCAACAATTCAAGTAGGAGTTCATGCACTTTGACCATGAATTCTTTGTTCTTGTTCTTCAAGATTGTGCCGATCTGATAGTTTTGAAATCAAAGATATCTACATTTTGGATCATGCAAATTTACGGAAGACTACAAGTCACTCAAGTCTGAGTAAAGGTAAAGTTCAAAAGAATTGAGAAATAATTACAGTAATGAAAAAATAAACATGGAAATACATACATGTAAGAATACATATAGCAACAGGCTAAATGAATGAATAAATATGGAACAAAACAAATGAAAGAATGCTTAAAAATACAGCAGTGTTAATTACAGTACCGAAAAAAAGAGCAAAAAAAGCAATTCAACTTGTTGGTTCGAAGATGAATGTAGTTGAACTACCAGAGAGCTACTGCAAAATGTATAGGTGCACTACTAGTGTGATTACATGTAGTTGAGTACTCCTCAACCCCAAACTGCGTCTTCAACAGTTTTGAGAACCTCTGGGGTTCATCGTCTTTAAATAGCTTGTTTTTCACTTGGTACACTCGCTACGGCCATACCACTTCTGAACACGCCCGATCTCGTCCGATCTCGGAAGCTAAGCAGGGTCGGGCCGGGTCAGTACTTGATGGGAGACCGCCTGGGAATACCCGGTGCTGTAGCTTTTTCTTTTCCGTCAGCAGAGGGCGCTAGTAATGGTCAAATGAAGCAAAGCAAAACACTGTCTTCATTTTCTGAGCTCACTAGATGCCACTTTCTGTTCAACAAAGGGTTGAAAACACACTGAATTGCCATTCCTTTAACCCTTTCTTTGAACAGAGATTGCCATCTAGTGAGCTTAGAAAATAAAGACAGTGGTTTGCAAAGCTTCATTTCACCATCGCCAGAGGGCGCTACTCCTCCTTTGCTGGAGACAGAGCTGACAAGGAAACTGTACGGAGGATGCAACTTTTTTTTGGAAGCAACATCTTTAATTAAAACTAAAATAAACAACCTCACAGTGTTCAACAATTCAAGTAGGAGTTCATGCACTTTGACCATGAATTCTTTGTTCTTGTTCTTCAAGATTGTGCCGATCTGGATAGTTTTGAAATCAAAGATATCTACATTTTGGATCATGCAAATTTACGGAAGATCTACAAGTCACTCAAGTCTGAGTAAAGGTAAAGTTCAAAAGAATTGAGAAATAATTACAGTAATGAAAAAATAAACATGGAAATACATACATGTAAGAATACATATAGCAACAGGCTAAATGAATGAATAAATATGGAACAAAACAAATGAAAGAATGCTTAAAAATACAGCAGTGTTAATTACAGCACCTGAAAAAGAGAGCAAAAAAGCAATTCAACTTG